>NW_027310480.1:0-47910 GCF_047496795.1 Chiloscyllium punctatum
TTGGGAAACTTGAAAGGGTTCGGAAAAGGTTTACAAGGATGTTGCCAGGGTTGGGGAGGGTCTGAGCTACAGGGAGAGGCTGAACAGGCTGGGGCTGTTTTCCCTGGAGCGTCGGAGGCTGAGGGGTGACCTTATAGAGGTTTATAAAATTATGAGGGGGCATGGATAGGGTAAATAGACAAGGTCTTTTCCTTGGGGTCGGGAGTCCAGAACTAGAGGGGCATAGGTTTAGGGTGAGAGGGGAAAGATATAAAAGAGACCCAAGGGGCAACTTTATCACGCAGAGGGTGGTACGTGTGTGGAATGAGCTGCCAGAGGATGGGGTGGGGTCTGGGACAACTGCAACATTTAAGAGGCATCGAGATAGGGACATGGATAGGAAGGGTTTGGAGGGCTATGGGCCAAATGCTGGTAAATGGGACTAGATGAGGTTAGGATATCTGGGCCAGCACAGGCAGAGATGGGTTGAAGGGTCTGTTTCCATGCTGCACGTCTCTACGACTCGAAGGTGCGGATTTCCTCCAGCCACTTCTGCCAAGGTCAGTCCTTGCGCACTTCATTTTAGACTCGTCATCATTTTCTTTCTCGCACGAGAGAGTGCAGAGGAACTCGACACATTTCCTCTTTTCAAAAAGCCCCACAGTAAACCAGGCGTAATCTTGGGTAATTTCCTCTTCTCCAAGAATTGATGTTTCTGCACGTCACGGCATTAGCGAGCCGACTGACTGTACCGGGAGGCACTGACATGTACAGAATGAGTTTTCACTCATTGTAATCTTTACCTTTCAAATAAGCTCGATTCGATTTCTGCATTAGCCAACCAGAGAGCTCACCGATACACCTGAAGGGGGCCACAGGCACACACTGGACTCGAAACACTTAGATAATTTCCCCACGGCCAATCCCACCCTAAGCTGTACATCCCTGGGCACTACGGGACAGTTTCCCCACGGCCAATCCCACCCTAACCTGCACATCCCTGGGCACTACGGGACAATTTCCCCACGGCCAATCCCACCCTAACCTGCACATCCCTGGGCACTACGGGACAATTTCCCCACGGCCAATCCACCCTAACCTGTACATCCCTGGGCACGATGGGACAATTTTCCACAGAAAACCCACTCTAACCTAGACATCCCGGGACACTACGGGACAATTTCCCGATGGCCAATCCACCCTAACCTGCACATCCCTGGGCACCACACGACAATTTCCCCACGGCCAATCCACCCTAACCTGCACATCCCTGGGCACTACGGGACAGTTTCCCCATGGCCGATCCACCCGTACCTGCACTTCACGGGACACTACGGGACAATTTCCCGATGGCCAATCCACCCTAACCTGCACATCCCTGGGCACTACGGGACAATTTCCCCACGGCCAATCCCACCCTAACCTGCACATCCCTGGGCACTACGGGACAATTTCCCCACGGCCAATCCCACCCTAACCTGCACATCCCTGGGCACTACGGGACAATTTCCCCACGGCCAATCCCACCCTAACCTGCACATCCCTGGGCACTACGGGACAATTTCCCCACGGCCAATCCCACCCTAACCTGCACATCCCTGGGCACTACGGGACAATTTCCCCACGGCCAATCCCACCCTAATCTGCACATCCCTGGGCACTACGGGACAATTTCCCCACGGCCAATCCCACCCGAACCTGCACATCCCTGGGCACTACGGGACAATTTCCCCACGGCCAATCCCACCCTAACCTGCACATCCCTGGGCACGATGGGACAATTTTCCACAGAAAACCCACTCTAACCTAGACATCCCGGGACACTACGTGACAATTTCCCGATGGCCAATCCACCCTAACCTGCACATCCCTGGGCACCACAGGACAATTTCCCCACGGCCATTTTGCCCTAACCCGCACATCCCTGGGCACTATGGGACAATTTCCCCTCGGCCAACCCACCCTAACCTGTACATCCCTGGGCACTACGGGACAGTTTCCCACGGCCGATCCACCCGAACCTGCACTTCACGGGACACTACGGGACAATTTCCCAACGGCCAATCCACCCTAACCTGTACATCCCTGGGCACTACGGGACAATTTCCCATGGCCAATCCATCCTAACCTGTACATCCCTGGGCACTATGGGACAATTTCCCCACGGCCAATCCACCCTAACCTGTACATCCCTGGGCACTACGGGACAATTTCCCACGGCCAATCCACCCTAACCTGTACATCCCTGGGCACTACGGGACAATTTCCCCACGGCCAATCCCACCCTAACCTGCACATCCCTGGGCACTACGGGACAATTTCCCACGTCCAACTCACCCTAACCTGCACATTCCTGGGCACTACGGGACAATTTCCCCACGGCCAATCCACCCTAACCTGTACATCCCTGGGCACTACGGGACAATTTCCCCCACGGCCAACCCACCCTAACCTGTACATCCCTGGGCACTACTGGACAATTTCCCCACGTCCCAACCCACCCTAACCTGCACATCCCTGGGCACTACGGGACAATTTCCCCACGGCCAATCCCACCCTAACCTGCACATCCCTGGGCACTACGGGACAATTTCCCCACGGCCAATCCACCCTAACCTGCACATCCCTGGGCACTATGGGACAATTTCCCAACGGCCAATCCACCCTAACCTCCACATCCCTGGGCACTACGGGACAATTTCCCCACGGCCAATCCACCCTAACCTGTACATCCCTGGGCACTACGGGACAATTTCCCCATGGCCAATCCCACTCTAACCTGTACATCCCTAGGAAATATGGGACAATTTCCCATGGCCAATCCACCCTAACCTGCACATCCCTGGGCACTACGGGACAATTTCCCACGGCCAATCCACCCTAACCCGTACATCCTGGGCACTATGGGACAATTTCCCCACGGCCAATCCACCCTAACCTGTACACCCCTGGGCACTACGGGACAATTTCCCCACAGCTAATCCACACTAACCTGTACATCCCTGGGCACTACGGGACAATTTCCACACAACCAATCCCCCCTAACCTGCACATCCCTGGGCACTACGGGACAATTTCCCATGGGCAATCCACCCTAACCTGTACATCCCTGGGCACTACGGGACAATTTCCCCACGGCCAATCCCACCCTAACCTGCACATTCCTGGGCACTACGGGACAATTTCCCCACGGCCAATCCACCCTAACCTGTACATCCCTGGGCACTACGGGACAATTTCCCCACGGCCAACCCACCCTAACCTGTACATCCCTGGGCACTACTGGACAATTTCCCCACGTCCAACCCACCCTAACCTGTACATCCCTGGGCACTACAGGACAGTTTCCCCACGGCCAATCCCACCTTAACCTGCACATCCCTGGGCACAACGGGACAATTTCCCCACGGCCAATCCACCCTAACCTGCACATCCCTGGGCACTATGGGACAATTTCCCAACGGCCAATCCACCCTAACCTCCACATCCCTGGGCACTACGGGACAATTTCCCCACGGCCAATCCACCCTAACCTGTACATCCCTGGGCACTACGGGACAATTTCCCATGGCCAATCCATCCTAACCTGTACATCCCTGGCACTATGGGACAATTTCCCCACGGCCAATCCACCCTAACCTGTACATCCCTGGGCACTACGGGACAATTTCCCCACGGCCAATCCACCCTAACCTGTACATCCCTGGGCACTACGGGACAATTTCCCCACGGCCAATCCCACCCTAACCTGCACATCCCTGGGCACTACGGGACAATTTCCCACGTCCAACTCACCCTAACCTGCACATTCCTGGGCACTACGGGACAATTTCCCCACGGCCAATCCACCCTAACCTGTACATCCCTGGGCACTACGGGACAATTTCCCCACGGCCAACCCACCCTAACCTGTACATCCCTGGGCACTACTGGACAATTTCCCCACGTCCAACCCACCCTAACCTGTACATCCCTGGGCACTACAGGACAGTTTCCCCACGGCCAATCCCACCTTAACCTGCACATCCCTGGGCACAACGGGACAATTTCCCCATGGCCAATCCACCCTAACTTGCACATCCCTGGGCACTATGGGACAATTTCCCAACGGCCAATCCACCCTAACCTCCACATCCCTGGGCACTACGGGACAATTTCCCCACGGCCAATCCACCCTAACCTGTACATCCCTGGGCACTACGGGACAATTTCCCATGGCCAATCCATCCTAACCTGTACATCCCTGGGCACTACGGGACAATTTCCCCACGGCCAATCCACCCTAACCTGTACATCCCTGGGCACTACGGGACAATTTCCCCACGGCCAATCCACCCTAACCTGTACATCCCTGGGCACTACGGGACAATTTCCCCACGGCCAATCCCACCCTAACCTGCACATCCCTGGGCACTACGGGACAATTTCCCAACGGCCAATCCACCCTAACCTGTACATCCCTGGGCACTACGGGACAATTTCCCCATGGCCAATCCCACCCTAACCTGTACATCCCTAGGAAATATGGGACAATTTCCCATGGCCAATCCACCCTAACCTGCACATCCCTGGGCACTACGGGACAATTTCCCACGGCCAATCCACCCTAACCCGTACATCCCTGGGCACTATGGGACAATTTCCCCACGGCTAATCCACACTAACCTGTACATCCCTGGGCACTACGGGACAATTTCCACACAACCAATCCCCCCTAACCTGCACATCCCTGGGCACTATGGACAATTTCCCATGGGCAATCCACCCTAACCTGTACATCCCTGGGCACTACGGGACAATTTCCCCACGGCCAACCCACCCTAACCTGTACATCCCTGGGCACTACGGGACAATTTCCCCACAGCCAATCCACCCTAACCTGTACATCCCTGGGCACTACGGGACAATTTCCCCACAGCCAATCCACCCTAACCTGTACATCCCTGGGCACTACGGGACAATTTCCCCACAGCCAACCCACCCTAACCTGTACATCCCTGGGCACTACGGGACAATTTCCCCACAGCCAATCCACCCTAACCTGTACATCCCTGGGCACTACGGGACAATTTCCCCACGGCCAACCCACCCTAACCTGCACATCCCTGGGCACTACGGGACAATTTCCCCACAGCCAATCCACCCTAACCTGTACATCCCTGGGCACTACGGGACAATTTCCCCACAGCCAATCCACCCTAACCTGTACATCCCTGGGCACTACGGGACAATTTCCCCACAGCCAACCCACCCTAACCTGTACATCCCTGGGCACTACGGGACAATTTCCCCACAGCCAATCCACCCTAACCTGTACATCCCTGGGCACTACGGGACAATTTCCCCACGGCCAATCCACCCTAACCTGCACATCCCTGGGCACTACGGGAGAATTTCCCCACGGCCAATCTACCCTAACCTGCACATCCCTGGGCACTACGGGACAATTTCCCCACGGCCAATCCACCCTAACCTGCACATCCCTGGGCACTATGGGACAATTTCCCCCGGCCAACCCACCCTAACCTGTACATCCCTGGGCACTACGGGACAATTTCCCCACGGCCAACCCACCCTAACCTGTACATCCCTGGGCACTACGTGACAATTTCTCCACAGCCAATCCACCCTAACCTGCACATCCCTGGGCACTACGGGACAATTTCCCCACGGCCAATCCACCCTAACCTGTACATCCCTGGGCACTACGGGACAATTTCCCCCGGCCAACCCACCCTAACCTGTACATCCCTGGGCACTACGGGACAATTTCCCCACAGCCAACCCACCCTAACCTGTACATCCCTGGGCACTACGTGACAATTTCCCCACAGCCAATCCACCCTAACCTGTACATCCCTGGGCACTACGGGACAATTTCCCACGGCCAATCCACCCTAACCTGCACATCCCTGGGCACTACGGGACAATTTCCCCACGGCCAATCTACCTAACCTGCACATCCCTGGGCACTATGGGACAATTTCCCCACGGCCAATCTACCCTAACCTGTACATCCCTGGGCACTACGGGACAATTTCCCCACGGCCAATCTACCCTAACCTGCACATCCCTGGGCACTACGGGACAATTTCCCCACGGCCAACCCACCCTAACCTGCACATCGCTGGGCACGACGGGACAATTTCCCCACGGCCAATCCACCCTAACCTGTACATCCCTGGGCACTACGGGACAATTTCCCCACGGCCAATCCCACCCTAACCTGTACACCCCTGGGCACTACGGGACAATTTCCCCACGGCTAATCCACACTAACCTGTACATCCCTAGGCACTACGGGACAATTTCCACACAACCAATCCCCCCTAACCTGCACATCCCTGGGCACTACGGGACAATTTCCCCACGGCGAATCCACCCTAACCTGCACATCCCTGGGCACTATGGGACAATTTACCCACGGCCAATCCCACCCTAACCCGCACATCCCTGGGCACTACGGGACAATTTCCCCACGGCCAACCCACCCTAACCTGTACATCCCTGGGCACTACGGGACAATTTCCCCACGGCCAACCCACCCTAACCTGTACATCCCTGGGCACTACGGGACAATTTCCCCACGGCCAATCCACCCTAACCTGTACATCCCTGGGCACTACGGGACAATTTCCCCACGGCCAATCCACCCTAACCTGTACATCCCTGGGCACTACGGGACAATTTCCCCACGGCCAATCCACCCTAACCCGCACATCCCTGGGCACTACGGGACAATTTCCCCATTGCCAATCCACCCTAACCTGTACATCCCTGGGCACTACGGGACAATTTCCCCATTGCCAATCCACCCGAACCTGTACATCCCTGGGCACTACGGGACAATTTCCCCACGGCCAACCCACCCTAACCTGCACATCCCTGGGCACTACGGGACAATTTCCCCATTGCCAATCCACCCTAACCTGCACATCCCTGGGCACTACGGGACAATTTCCCCATTGCCAATCTACCCTAACCTGCACATCCCTGGGCACTACGGGACAATTTCCCCATTGCCAATCCACCCTAACCTGCACATCCCTGGGCACTACGGGACAATTTCCCCACGGCCAATCCACCCTAACCTGCACATCCCTGGGCACTACGGGACAATTTCCCCATTGTCAATCCACCCTAACCTGCACATCCCTGGGCACTACGGGACAATTTCCCCACAGCCGATCCACCCTAACCTGCACATCCCTGGGCACTACGGGACAATTTCCCCATGGCCAATCCACCCTAACCTGCACATCCCTGGGCACTACGGACAATTTCCCCACGGCCAATCCACCCTAACCTGCACATCCCTGGGCACTACGGGACAATTTCCCCATGGCCAATCCACCCTAACCTGCACATCCCTGGGCACTACGGGACAATTTCCCCACGGCCAATCCACCCTAACCTGTACATCCCTGGGCACTACGGGACAATTTCCCCACGGCCAACCCACCCTAACCTGCACATCCCTGGGCACTACGGGACAATTTCCCCACGGCCAATCCACCCTAACCTGCACATCCCTGGGCACTACGGGGACAATTTCCCCCACGGCCAATCCACCCTAACCTGCACATCCCTGGGCACTACGGGGACAATTTCCCCACGGCCAATCCACCCTAACCTGCACATCCCTGGTATATATGGGACAATTTCCCCACGGCCAATCCACCCTAACCTGCACATCCCTGGGCACTACGGGACAATTTCCCCACGGCCAACCCACCCTAACCTGTATATCCCTGGGCACTACGGGACAATTTCCCCATGGCCAATCCACCCTAACCTGCACATCCCTGGGCACTACGGGACAATTTCCCCACAGCCAATCCACCCTAACCTGCACATCCCTGGAATATATGGACAATTTCCCCACGGCCAATCCACCCTAACCTGCACATCCCTGGGCACTGCGGGACAATTTCCCCACAGCCAATCCACCCTAACCTGTACATCCCTGGGCACTACGGGACAATTTCCCACGGCCAATCCACCCTAACCTGCACATCCCTGGAATATATGGGACAATTTCCCCACGGCCAATCCACCCTAACCTGTACATCCCCTGTGCACTATGGGACAATTTCCCCACGGCCAATCCACCCTAACCTGTACATCCCTGGGCACTATGGGACAATTTCCCCACGGCCAATCCACCCTAACCTGCACATCCCTGGACACTACGGGACAATTTCCCCACAGCCAATCCACCCTAACCTGCACATCCCTGGGCACTACGGGACAATTTCCCCCATGGCCAATCCACCCTAACCTTCACATCCCTGGGCACTACGAGACAATTTCCCCACGGCCAACCCACCCTAACCTGCACATCCCTGGGCACTACGGGACAATTTCCCCACGGCCAATCCACCCTAACCTGTACATCCCTGGGCACTACGGGACAATTTCCCCACGGCCAATCCACCCTAACCTGCACATCCCTGGGCACTACGGGACAATTTCCCCATTGCCAATCCACCCTAACCTGCACATCCCTGGGCACTACGGGACAATTTCCCCACGGCCAATCCACCCTAACCTGCACATCCCTGGGCACTACGGGACAATTTCCCCACAGCCGATCCACCCTAACCTGCACATCCCTGGGCACTACGGGACAATTTCCCCACGGCCAATCCACCCTAACCTGCACATCCCTGGGCACTACGGGACAATTTCCCCATGGCCAATCCACCCTAACCTTCACATCCCTGGGCACTACGAGACAATTTCCCGACGGCCAACCCACCCTAACCTGCACATCCCTGGGCACTACGGGACAATTTCCCCACGGCCAATCCACCCTAACCTGTACATCCCTGGGCACTACGGGACAATTTCCCCACGGCCAATCCACCCTAACCTGCACATCCCTGGGCACTACGGGACAATTTCCCCACGGCCAATCCACCCTAACCTGCACATCCCTGGGCACTACGGGACAATTTCCCCATTGCCAATCCACCCTAACCTGCACATCCCTGGGCACTACGGGACAATTTCCCCACGGCCAATCCACCCTAACCTGTACATCCCTGGGCACTACGGGACAATTTCCCCACAGCCAATCCACCCTAACCTGCACATCCCTGGAATATATGGGACAATTTCCCCACGGCCAATCCACCCTAACCTGCACATCCCTGGGCACTACGGGACAATTTCCCCATTGCCAATCCACTCTAACCTGCACATCCCTGGGCACTACGGGACAATTTCCCCACGGCCAATCCACCCTAACCTGTACATCCCTGGGCACTACGGGACAATTTCCCCAACAGCCAATCCACCCTAACCTGCACATCCCTGGAATATATGGGACAATTTCCCCACGGCCAATCCACCCTAACCTGCACATCCCTGGGCACTACGGGACAATTTCCCCACGGCCAATCCACCCTAACCTGTACATCTTTGGACAGTGGGAGGAAACTGAAGCACCTGAGGAAGACCACACAGACACGGGGAGAATGTGCAAAGTCCAGACAGACAGTCGCCCGAGGGTGGGATCGAACCTGGGTCCCTGGTGACGTGAGACAGCGGTGCTAACCACTGGGACAATAGGGAGGCAGGGGGAACGATCGTGTGGGAGCAAGAGAGAGGGAGAGAGGGAGGAAGGAAGAGAGGGTTGGGAGAAGAGGCGGGGAGACGTGGAACCAAATAGGGAGGGAGAAAGGGAGTGAGGGGAAAGGGGGGGAGAGACGGAGGACGCGAGGAAGAGAGGGTTGGGGGAAGAGGTGGAGAGGGGGAGAGGGGAAGGGTGAGAGAGAGCGAGAGAGGGAGGAAGAGAGGGTTGGAGGAAGAGGGGAAGCAGGAGAGGGAGGGGGAGAGGGGAAGGGCGAGAGAGAGAGAGGGAGGAAGAGAGGGTTGGAGGAAGAGGTGGAGAGGGTGAGAGGGGAAGCAGGAGAGGGAGGGAGAGAGGGGAAGGGCGAGAGAGAGCGAGAGAGGGAGGAAGAGAGGGTTGGAGGAAGAGGGGAAGCAGGAGAGGGAGGGAGAGAGGGGAAGAGAGAGAGAGAGAGGGAGGAAGAGAGGGTTGGAGGAAGAGGTGGAGAGGGTGAGAGGGGAAGCAGGAGAGGGAGGGAGAGAGGGGAAGGGCGAGAGAGAGCGAGAGAGGGAGGAAGAGAGGGTTGGAGGAAGAGGGGAAGCAGGAGAGGGAGGGAGAGAGGGGAAGGGCGAGAGAGAGTGAGAGAGGGAGGAAGAGAGGGTTGGAGGAAGAGGGGAAGCAGGAGAGGGAGGGGGAGAGGGGAAGGGAGAGAGAGAGAGCGAGAGAGGGAGGAAGAGAGGGTTGGAGGAAGAGGGGAAGCAGGAGAGGGAGGGGGAGAGGGGAATGGAGGGACTAGGAACAGAAGGAGCGAGGGGGAGGGCGTGAAAGCAAGAGACAGGGAGAGGGGGAGGGAGAGGGGTCAGAGGTGGGGAGGGGGAGAGGGGGAGCGGGGGGAGCCGGGGGTGGGGGTGGGGGGGGCTCGAGGGGAAGATTAATGCTGTCTCTCTCTTTCTCCCCCTTCCTAAACCAACAGACGTGACACCATCGGAATTTCTGCTGCCCTGAGTGATCCTAACCCAATCCCTCCCTCTCTCTGCAGCCACTTAACCAGCAATTAGCTTCGGTGGATCTCATTATCGTTTCCCGTCAATTCAGGGCATCGATCGATCCGCTGTTGTGTTCCTCAGGACTACCAGGGATCTCAGGCTCATCTCTGACCCCTCCCGCTCCCCCCCCCCCCCCCCACCCCCCCCAGCTCGTCCGATACCAAAACCCAACCTGACCCCACTCAGTTTCACCGGTGTTTCTTGCCTCTGGTTACACCCCTATCCTCAGCCACACCTCTGTGGTACAGCACACAGTCGGAGCCACTTCCTGTTCCTGTTCTGGGTGATAGGCGATGGGACGGGGGTTGGTTTTGAATCGCTGGGCTCACCTCAGCCAACAGGGGGGTCACAAAATTCCTCCCCGGGGTGCCGGGGGGTGGTGGTGGGGTTTGTGGAGGGGGCGGGTTGCACATACTCTCGGGGGAGGGGGTTTTGCAGATCGATCGATCCCTGTAATCTTTCCTTTGGGAAATAAACTCGAATCGATTCCCCCTTAGCCTGGTGGGGTCGGCCGACCCTGGGGTAGAGGGGTCCCACAGAGACGTCTCCCCCCCCCCCACCCCGTTGAGCCAATCACCATCCCCTGGGTAGAGGGGTCCCATAGAGACGTTCCCACCCCCCGTTGAGCCACTCACCACCCCCTGGGTAGAGGGGTCCCACAGAGACGTCTCCCCCCCCCCCCCCCCGTTGAGCCACTCACCACCCCCTGGGTAGAGGGGTCCCACAGAGACGTCTCCCTCCCCCCGTTGAGCCACTCACCACCCCCTGGGGGTAGAGGGGTCCCACAGAGACGTCTCCCCCTCCCCTGTTGAGCCACTCACCACCCCCTGGGGTAGAGGGGTCCCACAGAGACGTCTCCCCCTCCCCTGTTGAGCCACTCACCACCCCCTGGGGTAGAGGGGTCCCACTGAGACGTCTCCCCCCCCCCCCCCATCCCCCCTGTTGAGCCACTCACCACCCCCTGGGGTAGAGGGGTCCCACAGAGACGTCTCCCCCTCCCCTGTTGAGCCACTCACCACCCCCTGGGGTAGAGGGGTCCCACTGAGACATCTCCCCCCCCCCCCCCCAGTTGAGCCACTCACCACCCCCTGGGGTAGAGGGGTCCCACTGAGACGTCTCCCCCCCCCCCCCCCCCCACCCCCCCAGTTGAGCCACTCACCACCCCCTGGGGTAGAGGGGTCCCACTGAGACGTCTCCCCCCCGTTGAGCCACTCACCACCCCCTGGGGTAGAGGGGTCCCACAGAGACGTCTCCCCCCCCCACCCCCCCTGTTGAGCCACTCACCACCCCCTGGGGTAGAGGGGTCCCACAGAGACGTCCCCCCCCCCCGTTGAGCCACTCACCACCCCCTGGGGTAGAGGGGTCCCACTGAGACATCTCCCCCCCCCCCCCAGTTGAGCCACTCACCACCCCCTGGGGTAGAGGGGTCCCACTGAGATGTCCCCCCCCCCCCCGTTGAGCCACTCACCACCCCCTGGGGTAGAGGGGTCCCACAGAGACGTCCCCCCCCCCTCCATTGAGCCACTCACCACCCCCTGGGGTAGAGGGGTCCCACTGAGACGTCTCCCCCCCCCCCCCCCCCCGTTGAGCCACTCACCACCCCCTGGGGTAGAGGGGTCCCACTGAGACGTCTCCCCCTCCCCTGTTGAGCCACTCACCACCCCCTGGGGTAGAGGGGTCCCACAGAGACGTCTCCCCCCCCCCATTGAGCCACTCACCACCCCCTGGGGTAGAGGGGTCCCACAGAGATGTCCCCCCCCCCCCCCCCCCGTTGAGCCACTCACCACCCCTTTGCTGATCTCTCCTGCAGTCTCCTGGTTCTGGGTCAGCTGGGGAACGGTGAGGAAGATGCAGAAAAGCCTGAGCATTTTTGGAGACTGGGCTCCCTCTGCCATGCCCACCTCCCAGCGACACAGAGAGAGAGAGAGAGAGAGAGAGAGAGTGTGTGAGAGAGAGAGAGAGAGAGAGAGTGTGTGAGAGAGAGAGAGAGAGAGAGAGTGTGAGAGAGAGAGAGAGAGAGACAGAGAGGGAGTGTGTGAGAGAGAGAGAGAGAGAGTGAGAGAGAGAGAGTGTGTGTGTGAGAGAGAGAGACAGAGAGAGAGAGAGAGAGAGAGAGTGTGTTAGAGAGAGAGAGAGAGAGTGTGTGAGAGAGAGAGAGAGAGAGTGTGAGAGAGAGAGACAGAGAGAGTGTGTGTGAGAGAGAGAGAGAGAGAGTGTGTGAAAGAGAGAGAGTGTGAGAGAGACAGAGAGAGAGAGAGAGAGAGTGTGTGTGTGAGAGAGAGAGAGAGAAGACTCCTCTGGGGCTCTCTGCTCAGTGTCTCCGAGACGCTCCGCCGGCCTCACCCTCACTGTCCCACTCCCTCGGTCTCTTTATCAAACATCAAACTCAGTCCCGCCCTCCTAACCACTCGGCTTCACGTTGACTCCCTCTCTTTCAATCCCTCTCACAGCACTCTCGTTCTTTATCTCCCCAATCTGCGAGCCCAATCTCGCTCTGACTCACTCTGGGTTTTCTCTCCCTCCTTCCCTGCCTCTCTCCCTCTCTTTCGATCCCTCAAACTGAGCCCTCTTTATCTCTCTGACACCACCCCCTCCAACCGTGTCTTCCTCTGTCCTGCTCTCAGCTGCCCTCACTCAAACACCGCGATCTGTTTAACCCTGTCTCTTTCTCTGCCTCCAGTCTCCAGAAGCTCAGTTTACCTCGCAATAAATCATTCTCTATCTGTCTCTCTGTCCCTCTCTCTCTCTCTCTCTCCCTCTCTCTGTCTCTGGCTCTCTCTCTATCCCTCCATCAATGCTGTTAATGGACTGTCAGAATCCCAGGAGAGCGAGTAATCTTAGACGCAGGGAATTAGAGTGTACAGGAGCTCTGTGAGACACAGCTTGACACAGATGGAGGGGAGGGATGGGGTGTGTGGAAAACACCGCACCGAGGGAGGGTCAGCGCTGAGGGAGCCCCCGCACTGAGGGAGGGTCAGGGCTGAGGGAGCCCCACACTGTGGGAGGGTCAGTGCTGAGGGAGCCCCGCACTGTGGGAGGGTCAGTGCTGAGGGAGCCCCACACTGTGGGAGGGTCAGTGCTGAGGGAGCCCCGCACTGAGGGAGGGTCAGTGCTGAGGGGGCCCCGCACTGTGGGAGGGTCAGTGCTGAGGGAGCCCCTCACTGTGGGAGGGTCAGCGCCGAGGGAGCCCCACACTGTGGGAGGGTCAGTGCTGAGGGAGCCCCGCACTGTGGGAGGGTCAGTGCTGAGGGAGCCCCGCACTGTGGGAGGGTCAGTGCTGAGGGAGCCCCTCACTGTGGGAGGGTCAGCGCCGAGGGAGCCCCACACTGTGGGAGGGTCAGTGCTGAGGGAGCCCCTCACTGTGGGAGGGTCAGCGCCGAGGGAGCCCCACACTGTGGGAGGGTCAGTGCTGAGGGAGCCCCGCACTGTGGGAGGGTCAGTGCTGAGGGATCCCCGCACTGTGGGAGGGTCAGTGCTGTGGGAGCCCCACACTGTGGGAGGGTCAGTGCTGTGGGAGCCCCACACTGTGGGAGGGTCAGTGCTGAGGGAGCCCCGCACTGTGGGAGGGTCAGTGCTGAGGGAGCCCCGCACTGTGGGAGGGTCAGTGCTGTGGGAGCCCCACACTGTGGGAGGGTCAGTGCTGAGGGATCCCCGCACTGTGGGAGGGTCAGTGCTGAGGGAGCCCCGCACTGTGGGAGGGTCAGTGCTGAGGGAGCCCCGCACTGTCAGAGGGATAGCGGTGAGGGAGGGGGTGTAGGGGCTGGAGGGTGTACAAAGATTGGGAGGGTCAGATTGGCTGGTGATGGTGATAGACATGTCCCCCTCTCTCTCCCCCTGTATCTCCCTCACTCTCTCCCCCTGTATCTCCCTCACTCTCTCCCCCTGTATCTCCCTCACTCTCTCTCCCTGTATCTCCCTCACTCCCCCTGTATCTCCCTCGCTCTCTCCCCCTGTATCTCCCTCACTCTCTCTCCCTGTATCTCCCTCGCTCTCTCCCCCTGTATCTCCCTCACTCTCTCTCCCTGTATCTCCCTCACTCTCTCTCCCTGTATCTCCCTCACTCTCTCTCCCCCTGTATCTCCCTCACCCTCTCTCCCCCTGTATCTCCCTCACTCTCTCTCCCTGTATCTCCCTCACTCTCTCTCCCTGTATCTCCCTCACTCTCTGTCCCTGTATCTCCCTCACTCTCTCCCCCTGTATCTCCCTCACCCTCTCTCCCCCTGTATCTCCCTCACTCTCTCTCCCTGTATCTCCCTCACTCTCTCTCCCTGTATCTCCCTCACTCTCTGTCCCTGTATCTCCCTCCCTCACTCTCCCTGTATCTCCCTCACTCTCTCTCCCTGTAACTCCCTCACTCTCTCTCCCTGTATCTCCCTCACTCTCTCCCCCTGTATCTCACTCGCTCGCTCTCCCTGTAACTCCCTCACTCTCACTCCCTGTATCTCCCTCACTCTCTCTCCCTGTATCTCCCTCACTCTCTCCCCCTGTATCTCCCTCACTTTCTCTCCCTGTACCTCCCTCACTCTCTCCCCCTGTATCTCCCTCACTCTCTCTCCCTCACTCTCTCCCCCTGCATCTCCCTCACACTCTCTCCCTGTATCTCCCTCACTTTCTCTCCCTGTATCTCCCACACTCTCTCCCCCTGTATCTCCCTCACTCTCTCTCCCTCACTCTCTCCCCCTGCATCTCCCTCACACTCTCCCCCTGTATCTCCCTCACTCTCTCTCCCTGTATCTCCCTCACTTTCTCTCCCTGTATCTCCCTCACTCTCTCCCACTGTATCTCCCTCACTCTCTCTTCCTCACACTCTCCCCCTGCATCTCCCTCACACTCTCTCCCTGTATCTCCCTCACTCTCTCCCCCTGCATCTCCCTCACACTCTCTCCCTGTATCTCCCTCACACTCTCTCCCTGTATCTCCCTCACACTCTCTCCCTGTATCTCCCTCACTCTCTCTCCCTGTATCTCCCTCACTCTCCCTGTATCTCCCTCACTCTCTCTCCCTGTATCTCCCTCACTCTCCCTGTATCTCCCTCACTCTCTCTCCCTGTATCTCACTCACTCTCCCTCTATCTCCCTCACTCTCTCTCCCTGTATCTCACTCACTCTCCCTCTATCTCCCTCACTCTCTCTCCCTGTATCTCACTCACTCTCTCTCCCTGTATCTCCCTCACTCCCCCTGTATCTCCCTCGCTCTCTCTCCCTGTATCTCTCTCTCACTCTCTCCCTTATCTCCCTCGCTCTCTCCCTGTATCTCCCTCACTCTCTCCCCCTGTATCTCCCTCACTCTCTCGCCCTGTATCTCCCTCACTCTCTCCCTGTATCTCCCTCACTCTCTCTCCCTGTATCTCACTCACTCCCTCTCCCTGTATCTCCCTCACTCTCTCCCCCTGTATCTCCCTCACTCTCTCACCCTGTATCTCACTCACTCTCTCTCCCTGTAACTCCCTCACTCTCTCCCTGTATCTCCCTCACTCTCTCTCCCTGTAACTCCCTCCCTCACTCTCCCTGTATCTCCCTCACTCTCTCCCCCTGTATCTCCCTCACCCTCTCTCCCTGTATCTCCCTCACTCTCTCTCCCTGTAACTCCCTCCCTCACTCTCCCTGTATCTCCCTCACTCTCTCCCCCTGTATCTCCCTCACTCACTCTCCCTGTATCTCCCTCACTCTCTCCCCCTGTATCTCCCTCACTCTCCCCCCTGTATCTCCCTCACTCACTCTCCCTGTATCTCCCTCACTCTCTCCCCCTGTATCTCCCTCACTCTCTCCCCCTGTATCTCCCTCACCCTCTCTCCCTGTATCTCCCTCACTCTCTCTCCCTGTAACTCCCTCCCTCACTCTCCCTGTATCTCCATCACTCTCTCTCCCTGTAACTCCCTCACTCACTCTCCCTGTATCTCCCTCACTCTCTCCCCCTGTATCTCCCTCACTCTCTCCCCCTGTATCTCCCTCACCCTCTCTCCCTGTATCTCCCTCACTCTCTCTCCCTGTAACTCCCTCCCTCACTCTCCCTGTATCTCCCTCACTCTCTCCCCCTGTATCTCCCTCACTCTCTCCCCCTGTATCTCCCTCACCCTCTCTCCCTGTATCTCCATCACTCTCTCTCCCTGTAACTCCCTCCCTCACTCTCCCTGTATCTCCCTCACTCTCTCCCCCTGTATCTCCCTCGCTCTTTCTCCCTGTATCTCCCTCACCCTCTCTCCCTGTATCTCCCTCACTCTCTCTCCCTGTAACTCCCTCACTCTCTCTCCCTGTATCTCCCTCACTCTCTCTCCCTGTAACTCCCTCACTCTCTCTCCCTGTATCTCCCTCGCTCTCTCCCTGTATCTCCCTCACTCTCTCTCCCTGTATCTCCCTCACTCTCTCTCCCTCACTCTCTCTCCCTGTATCTCCCTCACTCTCTCTCCCTGTATCTCCCTCACTCTCTCCCTGTATCTCCCTCACCCTCTCCCTATGTATCTCCCTCACTCTCTCTCCCTGTAACTCCCTCACTCTCTCTCCCTGTAACTCCCTCGCTCTCTCCCTGTATCTCCCTCACCCTCTCCCTCTGTATCTCCCTCACTCTCTCTCCCTGTAACTCCCTCACTCTCTCTCCCTGTAACTCCCTCGCTCTCTCCCTGTATCTCCCTCACTCTCCCTGTATCTCCCTCGCTCTCTCCCTGTATCTCCCTCGCTCTCTCTCCCTGTATCTCCCTCACTCTCCCTGTAACTCCCTCACTCTCTCCCTGTATCTCCCTCACTCTCTCTCCCTGTAACTCCCTCACTCACTCTCCCTGTATCTCCCTCGCTCTCTCCCTGTATCTCCCTCGCTCTCTCTCCCTGTATCTCCCTCACTCTCCCTGTAACTCCCTCACACTCTCCCTGTATCTCCCTCACTCTCTCTCCCTGTAACTCCCTCACTCTCTCTCCCTGTATCTCCCTCGCTCTCTCTCCCTGTATCTCCCTCACTCTCTCTCCCTGTATCTCCCTCACTCTCTCTCCCTCACTCTCTCTCCCTGTATCTCCCTCACTCTCTCCCCCTGTATCTCCCTCACTCTCTCTCCCTCACTCTCTCTCCCTGTATCTCCCTCACTCTCTCCCTGTATCTCCCTCACCCTCTCCCCCTGTATCTCCCTCACTCTCTCTCCCTGTATCTCCCTCACTCTCTCTCCCTGTATCTCCCTCACTCTCTCTCCCTGTATCTCCCTCACTCTCTCTCCCTGTACCTCCCTCACTCTCTCTCCCTGTATCTCCCTCACTCTCTCTCCCTCACTCTCTCTCCCTGTATCTCCCTCACTCTCTCCCCCTGTATCTCCCTCACTCTCTCCCCCTGTATCTCCCTCACTCTCTCTCCCTCACTCTCTCTCCCTGTATCTCCCTCACTCTCTCCCTGTATCTCCCTCACCCTCTCCCCCTGTATCTCCCTCACTCTCTCTCCCTGTATCTCCCTCACTCTCTCTCCCTGTACCTCCCTCACTCTCTCTCCCTGTATCTCCCACACTTTCTCTCCTTGTATCTCCCTCACACTCTCTCCCTGTAACTCCCTCACTCTCTCTCCCTGTATCTCCCTCACTCTCTCTCCCTGTATCTCCCTCACTCTCTCTCCCTCACTCTCACTCCCTGTATCTCCCTCACTCTCTCCCCCTGTATCTCCCTCACTCACTCTCCCTGTAACTCCCTCACTCTCACTCCCTGTATCTCCCTCACTCTCTCTCCATGTACCTCCCTCACTCTCTCTCCCTGTAACTCCCTCACTCTCTCCCTGTATCTCCCTCGCTCTCTCTCCCTGTATCTCCCTCACTCTCTCTCCCTGTATCTCCCTCACTCTCTCTCCCTCACTCTCTCTCCATGTATCTCCCTCGCTCTCTCCCTGTATCTCCCTCACTCTCTCTCCCTGTATCTCCCTCACACTCTCTCCCTGTATCTCCCTCACTCTCTCTCCCTGTATCTCCCTCACTCTCCCTGTATCTCCCTCACTCTCTCTCCCTGTATCTCCCTCACTCTCCCTGTATCTCCCTCACTCTCTCTCCCTGTATCTCACTCACTCTCCCTCTATCTCCCTCACTCTCTCTCCCTGTATCTCACTCACTCTCCCTCTATCTCCCTCACTCTCTCTCCCTGTATCTCACTCACTCTCTCTCCCTGTATCTCCCTCACTCCCCCTGTATCTCCCTCGCTCTCTCTCCCTGTATCTCTCTCTCACTCTCTCCCTTATCTCCCTCGCTCTCTCCCTGTATCTCCCTCACTCTCTCCCCCTGTATCTCCCTCACTCTCTCGCCCTGTATCTCCCTCACTCTCTCCCTGTATCTCCCTCACTCTCTCTCCCTGTATCTCACTCACTCCCTCTCCCTGTATCTCCCTCACTCTCTCCCCCTGTATCTCCCTCACTCTCTCACCCTGTATCTCACTCACTCTCTCTCCCTGTAACTCCCTCACTCTCTCCCTGTATCTCCCTCACTCTCTCTCCCTGTAACTCCCTCCCTCACTCTCCCTGTATCTCCCTCACTCTCTCCCCCTGTATCTCCCTCACCCTCTCTCCCTGTATCTCCCTCACTCTCTCTCCCTGTAACTCCCTCCCTCACTCTCCCTGTATCTCCCTCACTCTCTCCCCCTGTATCTCCCTCACTCACTCTCCCTGTATCTCCCTCACTCTCTCCCCCTGTATCTCCCTCACTCTCTCCCCCTGTATCTCCCTCACCCTCTCTCCCTGTATCTCCCTCACTCTCTCTCCCTGTAACTCCCTCCCTCACTCTCCCTGTATCTCCATCACTCTCTCTCCCTGTAACTCCCTCACTCACTCTCCCTGTATCTCCCTCACTCTCTCCCCCTGTATCTCCCTCACTCTCTCCCCCTGTATCTCCCTCACCCTCTCTCCCTGTATCTCCCTCACTCTCTCTCCCTGTAACTCCCTCCCTCACTCTCCCTGTATCTCCCTCACTCTCTCCCCCTGTATCTCCCTCACTCTCTCCCCCTGTATCTCCCTCACCCTCTCTCCCTGTATCTCCATCACTCTCTCTCCCTGTAACTCCCTCCCTCACTCTCCCTGTATCTCCCTCACTCTCTCCCCCTGTATCTCCCTCGCTCTTTCTCCCTGTATCTCCCTCACCCTCTCTCCCTGTATCTCCCTCACTCTCTCTCCCTGTAACTCCCTCACTCTCTCTCCCTGTATCTCCCTCACTCTCTCTCCCTGTAACTCCCTCACTCTCTCTCCCTGTATCTCCCTCGCTCTCTCCCTGTATCTCCCTCACTCTCTCTCCCTGTATCTCCCTCACTCTCTCTCCCTGTATCTCCCTCACTCTCTCCCTGTATCTCCCTCACCCTCTCCCTCTGTATCTCCCTCACTCTCTCTCCCTGTAACTCCCTCACTCTCTCTCCCTGTAACTCCCTCGCTCTCTCCCTGTATCTCCCTCACCCTCTCCCTCTGTATCTCCCTCACTCTCTCTCCCTGTAACTCCCTCACTCTCTCTCCCTGTAACTCCCTCGCTCTCTCCCTGTATCTCCCTCACTCTCCCTGTATCTCCCTCGCTCTCTCCCTGTATCTCCCTCGCTCTCTCTCCCTGTATCTCCCTCACTCTCCCTGTAACTCCCTCACTCTCTCCCTGTATCTCCCTCACTCTCTCTCCCTGTAACTCCCTCACTCACTCTCCCTGCATCTCCCTCGCTCTCTCCCTGTATCTCCCTCGCTCTCTCTCCCTGTATCTCCCTCACTCTCCCTGTAACTCCCTCACTCTCTCCCTGTATCTCCCTCACTCTCTCTCCCTGTAACTCCCTCACTCTCTCTCCCTGTATCTCCCTCGCTCTCTCTCCCTGTATCTCCCTCACTCTCTCTCCCTGTATCTCCCTCACTCTCTCTCCCTCACTCTCTCTCCCTGTATCTCCCTCACTCTCTCCCCCTGTATCTCCCTCACTCTCTCTCCCTCACTCTCTCTCCCTGTATCTCCCTCACTCTCTCCCTGTATCTCCCTCACCCTCTCCCCCTGTATCTCCCTCACTCTCTCTCCCTGTATCTCCCTCACTCTCTCTCCCTGTATCTCCCTCACTCTCTCTCCCTGTATCTCCCTCACTCTCTCTCCCTGTACCTCCCTCACTCTCTCTCCCTGTATCTCCCTCACTCTCTCTCCCTCACTCTCTCTCCCTGTATCTCCCTCACTCTCTCCCCCTGTATCTCCCTCACTCTCTCCCCCTGTATCTCCCTCACTCTCTCTCCCTCACTCTCTCTCCCTGTATCTCCCTCACTCTCTCCCTGTATCTCCCTCACCCTCTCCCCCTGTATCTCCCTCACTCTCTCTCCCTGTACCTCCCTCACTCTCTCTCCCTGTATCTCCCTCACTTTCTCTCCTTGTATCTCCCTCACACTCTCTCCCTGTAACTCCCTCACTCTCTCTCCCTGTATCTCCCTCACTCTCTCTCCCTGTATCTCCCTCACTCTCTCTCCCTCACTCTCACTCCCTGTATCTCCCTCACTCTCTCCCCCTGTATCTCCCTCACTCACTCTCCCTGTAACTCCCTCACTCTCACTCCCTGTATCTCCCTCACTCTCTCTCCATGTACCTCCATCACTCTCTCTCCCTGTATCTCCCTCGCTCTCTCCCTGTATCTCCCTCACTCTCTCTCCCTGTAACTCCCTCACTCTCTCCCTGTATCTCCCTCGCTCTCTCTCCCTGTATCTCCCTCACTCTCTCTCCCTGTATCTCCCTCACTCTCTCTCCCTCACTCTCTCTCCATGTATCTCCCTCGCTCTCTCCCTGTATCTCCCTCACTCTCTCTCCCTGTATCTCCCTCACTCTCTCTCCCTGTATCTCCCTCACTCCCCCTGTATCACCCTCGCTCTCTCCCTGTATCTCCCTCCCTCTCTCTATCTCCCTTTATCTCTCTCACTCTCTCTCTTTGTATCTCTCTCGCTCCCTCTCCCTGTATCTCCCTCACTCTCTGTCCCTGTATCTCCCTCACTCTCTGTCCCTGTATCTCCCTCACTCTCTCTCCCTGTATCTCCCTCACTCTCTCCCCCTGTATCTCCCTCACTCTCTCTCCCGGTATCTCCCTCACTCTCTCTCCCTGTATCTCACTCACTCTCTCTCCCTGTAACTCCCTCCCTCACTCTCCCTGTATCTCCCTCACAGCCTCTCCCTGTAACTCCCTCCCTCACTCTCCCTGTATCTCCCTCACTCTCTCCCCCTGTATCTCCCTCACTCTCTCCTCCTGTATCTCCCTCACCCTCTCTCCCTGTAACTCCCTCCCTCACTCTCCCTGTATCTCCCTCACTCTCTCTCCCTGTAACTCCCTCACTCTCTCTCCCTGTATCTCCCTCACTCTCTCCCCCTGTAACTCACTCGCTCGCTCTCCCTGTAACTCCCTCACTCTCACTCCCTGTATCTCCCTCACTCTCTCTCCATGTACCTCCATCACTCTCTCCCCCTGTATCTCTCTCACTCTCTCCCCCTGTATCTCCCTCACGCTCCCTGTAACTCCCTCACTCACTCCCTGTATCTCCCTCACTCTCTCTCCATGTACCTCCATCACTCTCTCCCCCTGTATCTCCCTCACTCTCTCCCCCTGTATCTTCCTCACTCTCTCCCCCTGTATCTCCCTCACTCTCTCCCCCTGTACTTCCCTCACTCCCTCTCCCTGTATCTCCCTCACTCTCCCTGTACCGTCCTCTCTCTTTCTCCCTGTATCTTCCTCACTCCCTCTCCCTGTATCTCCCTCACTCTCCCTGTATCTCACTCACTCTCTCCCCCTGTATCTTCCTCACTCTCTCTCCCTGTATCTCCCTCACTCTCTCCCTGTACTTCCCTCACTCCCTCTCCCTGTATCTCCCTCACTCTCCCTGTACCTTCCTCACTCTCTCTCCCTGTATCTCCCTCACTCTCCCTGTACCTTCCTCACTCTCTCTCCCTGTATCTCCCTCACTCTCTCTCCCTGTATCTCCCTCACTCTCTCCCCCTGTAACTCACTCGCTCGCTCTCCCTGTAACTCCCTCCCTCACTCTCCCTGTATCTCCCTCACTCTCTCTCCATGTACCTCCATCACTCTCTCCCCCTGTATCTCCCTCACTCTCTCCCCCTGTATCTCCCTCACTCTCTCCCCCTGTATCTCCCTCACTCTCTCTCCCGGTATCTCCCTCACTCTCTCTCCCTGTATCTCACTCACTCTCTCTCCCTGTAACTCCCTCCCTCACTCTCCCTGTATCTCCCTCACTCCCCCTGTATCACCCTCGCTCTCTCCCTGAATCTCCCTCCCTCTCTCTATCTCCCTTTAGCTCTCTCACTCTCTCTCTTTGTATCTCTCTCGCTCCCTCTCCCTGTATCTCCCTCACTCTCTCTCCCTGTATCTCCCTCACTCTCTCCCCCTGTATCTCCCTCACTCTCTCTCCCGGTATCTCCCTCACTCTCTCTCCCTGTATCTCACTCACTCTCTCTCCCTGTAACTCCCTCCCTCACTCTCCCTGTATCTCCCTCACAGCCTCTCCCTGTAACTCCCTCCCTCACTCTCCCTGTATCTCCCTCACTCTCTCCCCCTGTATCTCCCTCACTCTCTCCTCCTGTATCTCCCTCACCCTCTCTCCCTGTAACTCCCTCCCTCACTCTCCCTGTATCTCCCTCACTCTCTCTCCCTGTAACTCCCTCACTCTCTCTCCCTGTATCTCCCTCACTCTATCCCCCTGTAACTCACTCGCTCTCTCTCCCTGTAACTCCCTCACTCTCACTCCCTGTATCTCCCTCACTCTCTCTCCATGTACCTCCATCACTCTCTCCCCCTGTATCTCCCTCACTCTCTCCCCCTGTATCTCCCTCACTCTCTCCCCCTGTATCTCCCTCACGCTCCCTGTAACTCCCTCACTCTCTCCCTGTATCTCCCTCACTCTCTCCCCCTGTACTTCCCTCACTCCCTCTCCCTGTATCTCCCTCACTCTCCCTGTATCTCCCTCACTCTCTCTCCCTGTATCTCCCTCACTCTCCCTGTACCTTCCTCACTCTCTCTCCCTGTATCTCCCTCACTCTCCCTGTACCGTCCTCTCTCTTTCTCCCTGTATCTCCCTCACTCCCTCTCCCTGTATCTCCCTCACTCTCCCTGTACCTTCCTCACTCTCTCTCCCTGTATCTCCCTCACTCTCCCTGTACCTTCCTCACTCTCTCTCCCTGTAACTCCCTCACTCTCACTCCCTGTATCTCCCTCACTCTCTCTCCATGTACCTCCATCACTCTCTCCCCCTGTATCTCCCTCACTCTCTCCCCCTGTTTCTCCCTCACTCTCTCCCCCTGTATCTCCCTCACGCTCCCTGTAACTCCCTCGCTCTCTCCCTGTATCTCCCTCCCTCTCTCTCCCTGTATCTCCCTCGCTCTCTCCCTGTATCTCCCTCGCTCTCTCTCCCTGTATCTCCCTCACGCTCCCTGTAACTCCCTCACTCTCTCCCTGTATCTCCCTCACTCTCTCTCCCTGTAACTCCCTCACTCTCTCTCCCTGTATCTCCCTCGCTCTCTCCCTGTATCTCCCTCACTCTCTCTCCCTGTAACTCCCTCACTCTCTCTCCCTGTATCTCCCTCACTCTCTCTCCCTGTATCTCCCTCACTCTTTCTCCCTGTATCTCTCTCACTCTCTCTCGTTGTATCTCTCTCGCTCCCTCTCCCTGTATCTCCCTCACTCTATCTCCCTGTATCTCCCTCACTCTCCCTGTATCTCCCTCACTCTCTCTCCCTGTATCTCCCTCACTCTCTCCCCCTGTATCTCCCTCACTCTCTCTCCCTGTATCTCACTCACTCTCTCTCCCTGTAACTCCCTCACTCTCTCCCTGTATCACATTCACTCTCTCTCCCTGTATCTCCCTCACTCTCTCTCCCTGTATCTCCCTCACTCTCTCTCCCTGTAACTCCCTCCCTCACTCTCCCTGTATCTCCATCACTCTCTCCCCCTGTATCTCCCTCACCCTCTCTCCCTGTATCTCCCTCACTCTCTCTCCCTGTAACTCCCTCCCTCACTCTCCCTGTATCTCCCTCACTCTCTCCCCCTGTATCTCCCTCGCTCTCTCTCCCTGTAACTCCCTCACTCACTCTCCCTGTATCTCCTTCGCTCTCTCCCTGTATCTCCCTCGCTCTCTCTCCCTGTATCTCCCTCACTCTCCCTGTAACTCCCTCACTCTCTCCCTGTATCTCCCTCACTCTCTCTCCCTGTATCTCCCTCGCTCTCTCCCTGTATCTCCCTCACTCTCTCTCCCTGTATCTCCCTCACTCTCTCTCCCTCACTCTCTCTCCCTGTATCTCCCTCACTCTCTCTCCCTGTAACTCCCTCACTCTCTCTCCCTGTATCTCCCTCGCTCTCTCCCTGTATCTCCCTCACTCTCTCTCCCTGTATCTCCCTCACCCTCTCCCCCTGTATCTCCCTCACTCTCTCTCCCTGTATCTCCCTCACTCTCTCTCCCTCACTCTCACTCTCTGTATCTCCCTCACTCTCTCCCCCTGTATCTCCCTCACTCACTCTCCCTGTATCTCCCTCACACTCTCTCCCTGTAACTCCCTCACTCTCTCTCCCTGTATCTCCCTCACTCTCTCTCCCTGTATCTCCCTCACTCTCTCTCCCTCACTCTCACTCCCTGTATCTCCCTCACTCTCTCCCCCTGTATCTCCCTCACTCTCTCCCCCTGTATCTCCCTCACTCTCTCCCCCTGTATCTCCCTCACTCTCTCTCCCTTTATCTCCCTCCCTCTCTCTATCTCCCTGTATCTCCCTCACTCTCTCTCCCTCACTCTCACTCCCTGTATCTCCCTCACTCTCTCCCCCTGTATCTCCCTCACTCTCTCTCCCTGTATCTCCCTCCCTCTCTCTATCTCCCTGTATCTCCCTCACTCTCTCTCCCTCACTCTCACTCCCTGTATCTCCCTCACTCTCTCCCCCTGTATCTCCCTCACTCACTCTCCCTGTATCTCCCTCACACTCTCTCCCTGTATCTCCCTCACTTTCTCTCCCTGTATCTCCCGCACACTCTCTCCCTCACTCTCTCCCCCTGTATCTCCCTCACTCTCTCCCCCTGTATCTCCCTCACTCTCTCTCCCTGTATCTCCCTCCCTCTCTCTATCTCCCTTTATCTCTCTCACTCTCTCTCTTTGTATCTCTCTCGCTCCCTCTCCCTGTACCGTCCTCTCTCTTTCTCCCTGTATTTTCCTCACTCTCTCTCCCTGTATCTCCCTCACTCTCTCCCCCTGTACTTCCCTCACTCCCTCTCCCTGTATCTCCCACACTCTCCCTGTACCGTCCTCTCTCTTTCTCCCTGTATCTTCCTCACTCCCTCTCCCTGTATCTCCCTCACTCTCCCTGTATCTCACTCACTCTCTCTCCCTGTATCTTCCTCACTCTCTCTCCCTGTATCTCCCTCACTCTCTCCCCCTGTACTTCCCTCACTCCCTCTCCCTGTATCTCCCTCACTCTCCCTGTACCTTCCTCACTCTCTCTCCCTGTATCTCCCTCACTCTCCCTGTACCTTCCTCACTCTCTCTCCCTGTATCTCCCTCACTCTCTCTCCCTGTATCTCCCTCACTCTCTCTCCCTCACTCTCTCTCCCGGTATCTCCCTCACTCTCTCTCCCTGTATCTCCCTCACTATCTCTCCCTGTATCTCCCTCACTCTCTCCCCCTGTTACTCCCTCACTCTCTCTCCCTGTATCTCACTCTCTCTCCCTGTATCTCCCTCACCCTCTCTCCCTGTACCTCCCTCACTCTCTCCCCCTGAATTTCCCTCACTCTCTCTCCCTGTATCTCCCTCACTCTCTCCCCCTGTATCTCCCTCACTCTCTGTCCCTGTATCTCCCTCACTCTCCCTGTATCTCCCTCACTCCCTCTCCCTGTATCTCCCTCAATCTCTCTCCCTGTATCTCCCTCAATCTCTCTCCCTGTATCTCCCTCAATCTCTCTCCCTGTATCTCCCTCACTCTCTCCCCCTGTATCTCCCTCACTCTCTCTCCCTGTATCTCACTCACTCACTCTCCCTGTATTTCCCTCACTCTCTCTCTCCCTGTATCTCCCTCACTCTTTTTCCCGGTATCTCCCTCACTATCCCCCTGTAACTCCCTCACTCTCTCTCCCTGTGTCTCATTCACTCTTTCCCCCTGTATCTCCCTCGCTCTCTCTCCCTGTATCTCCCGCACTCTCTCCCCTTGTATCTCCCTGACTCTCTCCCCCTGTATCTCCCTCACTCTCTCCCCCTGTATCTCCCGCACTCTCTCCCCCTGTATCTCTCTCGCTCCCTCTCCCTGTATCTCCCTCCCTCTCTCTCCCTGTATCTCCCTCACTCTTTCTCCCTGTAACTCACTCACACTCTCTCCCTGTATCTCCCTCACTCTCTCTCCCTGTAACTCACTCACACTCTCTCCCTGTATCTCCCTCACTCTCTCCCCCTGTATCTCTCTCACTCCATCTCCCTGTATCTCCCTCACTCTCTCGCCCTGTATCTCCCTCACTCTCTCTCCCTGTATCTCCCTCACTCTCTCTCCCTGTATCTCCCTCACTCTCCCTGTAACTCCCTCACACTCTCTCCCTGTATATCCCTCACTCTCTCTCTCTGTATCTCCCTCACTCTCCCTGTATCTCCCTCACTCTCTCTCCCTGTATCTCCCTCACACTCTCTCCCTGTATGTCCCTCACTCTCTCCCCCTGTATCTCTCGCACACCATCTCCCTGTACCTCTCTCCCTCACTCTCCCTGTGTCTCCCTCACTCTCTCCCCCTGTAACTCCCACACTCTCTCCCTGTATCTCCCTCGCTCTCTCTCCCTGTATCTCCCTCACTCTCTCCCTGTATCTCCCTCACTCTCTCTCCCTGTATCTCCCTCACTCTCCCTGTATCTCCCTCACTCTCTCCCCCTGTATCTCCCTCACTCTCTCTCCCTGTATCTCCCTCACTCTCTCCCCCTGTATCTCTCTCACTCCATCTCCATGTATCTCCCTCACTCTCTCTCCCTGTATCTCCCTCACTCTCCCTGTATCTCCCTCACTCTCTCCCCCGGTATCTCCCTCACTCTCTCTCCCTGTATCTCCCTCACTCTCTCTCCCTGTATCTCCCTCACTCTCCCTGTATCTCCCTCACTCTCTCCCCCTGTATCTCCCTCACTCTCCCTGTACCTCCCTCACTCTCTCTCCCTGTATCTCCCTCACACTCTCTCAACCTGTATCTCCCTCACTTTCTCTCCCTGTATTCCCCTCACTCACTCTCCCTGTATCTCCCTCACACTCTCTCCCTGTATCTCACTCACTCACTCTCCCTGTATCTCCCTCACTCTCTCTCCCTGTATCTCCCTCACTCTCTCTCTCTCCCTGCATCTCCCTCACTCTCTCCCCCTGTACTTCCCTCACTCCCTCTCCCTGTATCTCCCTCACTCTCCCTGTATCTCACTCACTCTCTCTCCCTGTATCTTCCTCACTCTCTCTCCCTGTATCTCCCTCACTCTCTCCCCCTGTACTTCCCTCACTCCCTCTCCCTGTATCTCCCTCACTCTCCCTGTACCTTCCTCACTCTCTCTCCCTGTATCTCCCTCACTCTCCCTGTACCTTCCTCACTCTCTCTCCCTGTATCTCCCTCACTCTCTCTCCCTGTATCTCCCTCACTCTCTCTCCCTCACTCTCTCTCCCGGTATCTCCCTCACTCTCTCTCCCTGTATCTCCCTCACTATCTCTCCCTGTATCTCCCTCACTCTCTCCCCCTGTTACTCCCTCACTCTCTCTCCCTGTATCTCACTCTCTCTCCCTGTATCTCCCTCACCCTCTCTCCCTGTACCTCCCTCACTCTCTCCCCCTGAATTTCCCTCACTCTCTCTCCCTGTATCTCCCTCACTCTCTCCCCCTGTATCTCCCTCACTCTCTGTCCCTGTATCTCCCTCACTCTCCCTGTATCTCCCTCACTCCCTCTCCCTGTATCTCCCTCAATCTCTCTCCCTGTATCTCCCTCAATCTCTCTCCCTGTATCTCCCTCAATCTCTCTCCCTGTATCTCCCTCACTCTCTCCCCCTGTATCTCCCTCACTCTCTCTCCCTGTATCTCACTCACTCACTCTCCCTGTATTTCCCTCACTCTCTCTCTCCCTGTATCACCCTCACTCTTTTTCCCGGTATCTCCCTCACTATCCCCCTGTAACTCCCTCACTCTCTCTCCCTGTGTCTCATTCACTCTTTCCCCCTGTATCTCCCTCGCTCTCTCTCCCTGTATCTCCCGCACTCTCTCCCCCTGTATCTCCCTCACTCTCTCCCCCTGTATCTCCCTCACTCTCTCCCCCTGTATCTCCCGCACTCTCTCCCCCTGTATCTCTCTCGCTCCCTCTCCCTGTATCTCCCTCCCTCTCTCTCCCTGTATCTCCCTCACTCTTTCTCCCTGTAACTCACTCACACTCTCTCCCTGTATCTCCCTCACTCTCTCTCCCTGTAACTCACTCACACTCTCTCCCTGTATCTCCCTCACTCTCTCCCCCTGTATCTCTCTCACTCCATCTCCCTGTATCTCCCTCACTCTCTCTCCCTGTATCTCCCTCACTCTCTCTCCCTGTATCTCCCTCACTCTCTCTCCCTGTATCTCCCTCACTCTCCCTGTAACTCCCTCACACTCTCTCCCTGTATCTCCCTCACTCTCTCTCTCTGTATCTCCCTCACTCTCCCTGTATCTCCCTCACTCTCTCTCCCTGTATCTCCCTCACACTCTCTCCCTGTATGTCCCTCACTCTCTCCCCCTGTATCTCTCGCACACCATCTCCCTGTACCTCTCTCCCTCACTCTCCCTGTGTCTCCCTCACTCTCTCCCCCTGTAACTCCCACACTCTCTCCCTGTATCTCCCTCGCTCTCTCTCCCTGTATCTCCCTCACTCTCTCCCTGTATCTCCCTCACTCTCTCTCCCTGTATCTCCCTCACTCTCCCTGTATCTCCCTCACTCTCTCCCCCTGTATCTCCCTCACTCTCTCCCCCTGTATCTCCCTCACTCTCTCTCCCTGTATCTCCCTCACACTCTCCCCCTGTATCTCTCTCACTCCATCTCCCTGTATCTCCCTCACACTCTCCCCCTGTATCTCCCTCACTCTCACTCCCTGTAACTCCCTCACTCTCTCTCCCTGTATCTCCCTCACTCTCTCCCCCTGTATCTCTCTCACTCCATCTCCCTGTATCTCCCTCACTCTCTCTCCCTGTATCTCCCTCACACTCTCTCCCTGTATGTCCCTCACTCTCTCCCCCTGTATCTCTCGCACACCATCTCCCTGTACCTCTCTCCCTCACTCTCCCTGTGTCTCCCTCACTCTCTCCCCCTGTAACTCCCACACTCTCTCCCTGTATCTCCCTCGCTCTCTCTCCCTGTATCTCCCTCACTCTCTCTCCCTGTATCTCCCTCACACTCTCTCCCTGTATGTCCCTCACTCTCTCCCCCTGTATCTCTCGCACACCATCTCCCTGTACCTCTCTCCCTCACTCTCCCTGTGTCTCCCTCACTCTCTCCCCCTGTAACTCCCACACTCTCTCCCTGTATCTCCCTCGCTCTCTCTCCCTGTATCTCCCTCACTCTCTCCCCCTGTATCTCCCTCACTCTCCCTGTGTCTCCCTCACTCTCTCCCCCTGTAACTCCCACACTCTCTCCCTGTATGTCCCTCACTCTCTCCCCCTGTATCTCTCGCACACCATCTCCCTGTACCTCTCTCCCTCACTCTCCCTGTGTCTCCCTCACACTCTCCCCCGTAACTCCCACACTCTCTACCTGTATCTCCCTCACTCTCTCTCCCTGTATCTCCCTCACTCTCTCTCCCTGTATCTCCCTCACTCTCCCTGTATCTCCCTCACTCTCTCCCCCTGTATCTCCCTCACTCTCTCTCCCTGTATCTCCCTCACTCTCCCTGTATCTCCCTCACTCTCTCTCTCCCTGTATCTCCCTCACTCTCTCCCCCTGTGTCTCCCACACTCTCTCTCCCTGTATCTCCCTCACTCTCTCTCCCTGTATCTCCCTCACTCTCTCTTCCTGTATCTCCCTCACTCTCTCTCCCTCACTCTCTGTCCCTGTATCTCCCTCACTCTCTCTCTCTGTATCTCCCTCACTCTCCCTGTATCTCCCTCACTCTCTCTCCCTGTATCTCCCTCACACTCTCTCCCTGTATGTCCCTCACTCTCTCCCCCTGTATCTCTCGCACACCATCTCCCTGTACCTCTCTCCCTCACTCTCCCTGTGTCTCCCTCACTCTCTCCCCCTGTAACTCCCACACTCTCTCCCTGTATCTCCCTCGCTCTCTCTCCCTGTATCTCCCTCACTCTCTCCCTGTATCTCCCTCACTCTCTCTCCCTGTATCTCCCTCACTCTCCCTGTATCTCCCTCACTCTCTCCCCCTGTATCTCCCTCACTCTCTCTCCCTGTATCTCCCTCACTCTCTCCCCCTGTATCTCTCTCACTCCATCTCCCTGTATCTCCCTCACTCTCTCTCCCTGTATCTCCCTCACACTCTCTCCCTGTATGTCCCTCACTCTCTCCCCCTGTATCTCTCGCACACCATCTCCCTGTACCTCTCTCCCTCACTCTCCCTGTGTCTCCCTCACTCTCTCCCCCGTAACTCCCACACTCTCTACCTGTATCTCCCTCACTCTCTCTCCCTGTATCTCCCTCACTCTCCCTGTATCTCCCTCACTCTCTCCCCCTGTATCTCCCTCACTCTCTCTCCCTGTATCTCCCTCACTCTCTCTCCCTGTATCTCCCTCACTCTCCCTGTATCTCCCTCACTCTCTCCCCCTGTATCTCCCTCACTCTCCCTGTACCTCCCTCACTCTCTCTCCCTGTATCTCCCTCACACTCTCTCAACCTGTATCTCCCTCACTTTCTCTCCCTGTATTCCCCTCACTCACTCTCCCTGTATCTCCCTCACACTCTCTCCCTGTATCTCACTCACTCACTCTCCCTGTATCTCCCTCACTCTCTCTCCCTGTATCTCCCTCACTCTCTCTCTCCCTGTATCTCCCTCACTCTCTCCCCCTGTATCTTCCACACTCTCTCTCCCTGTATCTCCCTCACTCTCTCTCCCTGTATCTCCCTCACTCTCTCTTCCTGTATCTCCCTCACTCTCTCTCCCTCACTCTCTGTCCCTGTATCTCCCTCACTCTCTCTCCCTGTATCTCCCTCACTCTCTCTCCCTGTATCTCCGTCTCTCTCTCCCTGTATCTCCCTCACTCTCCCTGTACTGTCCTCTCTCTTTCTCCCTGTATCTCCCTCACTCTCCCTGTACCGTCCTCTCTCTTTCTCCCTGTATCTCCCTCACTCTCTCTCCCTGTTTCTCACTCGCTCTCTCCCTGTATCTCCCTCACTCTCTCCCCCTGTATCTCCCTCACTCTCTGTCCCTGTATCTCCCTCACTCTCCCTGTACCTTCCTCACTCTCTCTCCCTGTATCTCCCTCACTCTCCCTGTACCGTCCTCTCTCTTTCTCCCTGTATCTTCCTCACTCTCTCTCCCTGTATCTCCCTCACTCTCTCCCCCTGTACTTCCCTCACTCCCTCTCCCTGTATCTCCCTCACTCTCCCTGTACCGTCCTCTCTCTTTCTCCCTGTATCTTCCTCACTCTCTCTCCCTGTATCTCCCTCACTCTCTCCCCCTGTACTTCCCTCACTCCCTCTCCCTGCATCTCCCTCACTCTCCCTGTATCTCACTCACTCTCTCTCCCTGTATCTTCCTCACTCTCTCTCCCTGTATCTCCCTCACTCTCTCTCCCTGTATCTCCCTCACTCTCCCTGTACCGTCCTCTCTCTTTCTCCCTGTATCTTCCTCACTCTCTCTCCCTGTATCTCCCTCACTCTCTCCCCCTGTACTTCCCTCACTCCCTCTCCCTGTATCTCCCTCACTCTCCCTGTATCTCACTCACTCTCTCTCCCTGTATCTTCCTCACTCTCTCTCCCTGTATCTCCCTCACTCTCTCTCCCTGTATCTCCCTCACTCTCTCCCCCTGTACTTCCCTCACTCCCTCTCCCTGTATCTCCCTCACTCTCCCTGGACCTTCCTCACTCTCTCTCCCTGTATCTCCCTCACTCTCCCTGTACCTTCCTCACTCTCTCTCCCTGTATCTCCCTCACTCTCTCTCCCTGTATCTCCCTCACTCTCTCTCCCTCACTCTCTCTCCCGGTATCTCCCTCACTCTCTCTCCCTGTATCTCCCTCACTATCTCTCCCTGTATCTCCCTCACTCTCTCCCCCTGTTACTCCCTCACTCTCTCTCCCTGTATCTCACTCTCTCTCCCTGTATCTCCCTCACTCTCTCTCCCTGTACCTCCCTCACTCTCTCCCCCTGTATCTCCCTCACTCTCTGTCCCTGTATCTCCCTCACTCTCCCTGTATCTCCCTCACTCCCTCTCCCTGTATCTCCCTCACTCTCTCCCCCTGTATCTCCCTCACTCTCTGTCCCTGTATCTCCCTCACTCTCCCTGTATCTCCCTCACTCCCTCTCCCTGTATCTCCCTCAATCTCTCTCCCTGTATCTCCCTCAATCTCTCTCCCTGTATCTCCCTCAATCTCTCTCCCTGTATCTCCCTCACTCTCTCCCCCTGTATCTCCCTCACTCTCTCTCCCTGTATCTCACTCACTCACTCTCCCTGTATTTCCCTCACTCTCTCTCTCCCTGTATCACCCTCACTCTTTTTCCCAGTATCTCCCTCACTATCCCCCTGTAACTCCCTCACTCTCTCTCCCTGTGTCTCATTCACTCTTTCCCCCTGTATCTCCCTCGCTCTCTCTCCCTGTATCTCCCGCACTCTCTCCCCCTGTATCTCCCTCACTCTCTCCCCCTGTATCTCCCTCACTCTCTCCCCCTGTATCTCCCGCACTCTCTCCCCCTGTATCTCTCTCGCTCCCTCTCCCTGTATCTCCCTCCCTCTCTCTCCCTGTATCTCCCTCACTCTTTCTCCCTGTAACTCACTCACACTCTCTCCCTGTATCTCCCTCACTCTATCTCCCTGTAACTCACTCACACTCTCTCCCTGTATCTCCCTCACTCTCTCCCCCTGTATCTCCCTCACTCTCTCTCCCTGTATCTCCCTCACTCTCTCTCCCTGTATCTCCCTCACTCTCCCTGTAACTCCCTCACACTCTCTCTCTGTATCTCCCTCACTCTCCCTGTATCTCCCTCACTCTCTCTCCCTGTATCTCCCTCACTCTCTCTCCCTGTATCTCCCTCACTCTCTCCCCCTGTATCTCTCTCACTCCATCTCCCTGTATCTCCCTCACTCTCTCTCCCTGTATCTCCCTCACACTCTCTCCCTGTATGTCCCTCACTCTCTCCCCCTGTATCTCTCGCACACCATCTCCCTGTACCTCTCTCCCTCACTCTCCCTGTGTCTCCCTCACTCTCTCCCCCTGTATCTCCCTCACTCTCCCTGTATCTCCCTCACTCTCTCTACCTGTATCTCCCTCACTCTCTCTCCCTGTATCTCCCTCACTCTCCCTGTATCTCCCTCACTCTCTCCCCCTGTATCTCCCTCACTCTCTCTCCCTGTATCTCCCTCACTCTCTCTCCCTGTATCTCCCTCACTCTCCCTGTATCTCCCTCACTCTCTCCCTGTGTCTCCCTCACTCTCTCTCCCTGTATCTCCCTCCCTCACTCTCCCTGTATCTCCCTCACTCTCTCCCCCTGTATCTCCCTCACTCTCTCTCCCTGTATCTCCCTCACTCTCTCCCCCTGTATCTCCCTCACTCTCTCTCCCTGTATCTCCCTCACTCTCTCTCCCTGTATCTCCCTCACTCTCCCTGTATCTCCCTCACTCTCTCCCTGTATCTCCCTCACTCTCTCTCCCTGTATCTCCCTCCCTCACTCTCCCTGTATCTCCCTCACTCTCTCCCCCTGTATCTCCCTCACTCTCTCTCCCTGTATCTCCCTCACTCTCTCCCCCTGTATCTCCCTCACTCTCTCCCTGTATCTCCCTCACTCCCCCTGTATCTCCCTCACTCTCTCCCCCTGTATCTCCCTCACTCTCTCTCCCTGTATCTCCCTCACTCTCCCTGTATCTCCCTCACTCTCTCCCTGTATCTCCCTCACTCTCTCTCCCTGTATCTCCCTCCCTCACTCTCCCTGTATCTCCCTCACTCTCTCCCCCTGTATCTCCCTCACTCTCTCTCCCTGTATCTCCCTCACTCTCTCCCCCTGTATCTCCCTCACTCTCTCCCTGTATCTCCCTCACTCTCCCTGTATCTCCCTCACTCTCTCCCCCTGTATCTCCCTCACTCTCTCTCCCTGTATCTCCCTCACTCTCTCTCCCTGTAACTCCCTCACTCTCTCCCTGTATCTCCCTCACTCTCTCTCCCTGTAACTCCCTCCCTCACTCTCCCTGTATCTCCCTCACTCTCTCCCCCGTAACTCCCACACTCTCTACCTGTATCTCCCTCACTCTCTCTCCCTGTACCTCCCTCACTCTCTCCCCCTGTATCTCCCTCACTCTCTCTCCCTGTACCTCCCTCACTCTCTCCCCCTGTATCTCCCTCACTCTCTCTCCCTGTATCTCCCTCACTCTCTGTCCCTGTATCTCCCTCACTCTCCCTGTACCTTCCTCACTCTCTCTCCCTGTATCTCCCTCACTCTCTCCCCCTGTATCTCCCACACTCTCTACCTGTATCTCCCTCACTCTCTCTCCCTGTACCTCCCTCACTCTCTCCCCCTGTATCTCCCTCACTCTCTCTCCCTGTATCTCCCTCACTCCCTCTCCCTGTATCTCTCTCACTCTCCCTGTATCTCCCTCACTCTCTCTGTTTGTATCTCCCTCACTCCATCTCCCTGTATCTCCCTCTTTCTCTCCCTGTAACTCCCACACTCACTTTCCCTGTATCTCCCTCACTCTCCCTGTATCTCCCTCACTCTCTCCCCCTGTATCTCCCTCACTCTCTCTCCCTGTATCTCCCTCACTCTCTCTCCCTTTAGCTCCCTCACACTCTCTCCCTGTATCTCTCTCACTCCATCTCCCTGTATCTCCCACACTCTCTCCCCATGTACCTCTCTCCCTCACTCTCCCTGTATCTCCCTCACTCTCCCTGTATCTCCCTCACTCTCTCTCCCTGTATCTCCCTCACTCCCCCTGCATCTCCCTCGCTCTCTCTCCCTGTATCTCCCTCACTCTCTCCCCCTGTACCTCTCTCCCTCACTCTCCCTGTATCTCCCTCACTCTCTCCCCCTGTATCTCCCTCACTCTCTCTTCCTGTATCTCCCTCACTCTCTCTCCCTGTATCTCATTCACTCTCCCTGTACCTCCCTCACTCTCTCCCCCTGTATCTCCCTCTCTCTCCCTGTATCTCCCTCACTCTCTCTCCCTGTATCTCCCTCACTCCATCTCCCTGTACCTCCCTCACTCTCCCTCCCTGTAACTCCCTCACTCTCTCTCCCTGTATCTCCCTCACTCTCCCTCCCTGTATCTCCCTCACTCTCTCTCCCTGTATCTCCCTCACTCTCTCTCCCTGTATCTCATTCACTCTCCCTGTACCTCCCTCACTCTCTCCCCCTGTATCTCCCTCTCTCTCCCTGTATCTCCCTCACTCTCTCTCCCTGTATCTCCCTCACTCCATCTCCCTGTACCTCCCTCACTCTCCCTCCCTGTAACTCCCTCACACTCTCTCCCTGTATCTCCCTCACTCTCCCTCCCTGTATCTCCCTCACTCTCTCTCCCTGTATCTCCGTCACTCTCTCTCCCTGTACCTCCCTCACTCTCCCTGTATCTCCCTCAGTCTCTCTCCCCCACTCTCTCTCCCTGTATCTCCCTCACTCTCTCTCCCTCACTCCCTCTCCCTGTATCTCCCTCACTCTCTCTCCCTGTACCTCCCTCACTCTCTCTCCCTGTATCTCCCTCACTCTCTCTCCCTGTCCCTCCCTCACTCCCCCTGTATCTTCCTCACTCTCTCTCCCTGTATCTCCCTCCCTCACTCTCCCTGTATCTCCCTCACTCTCTCTCCCTCACTCTCTCTCCCTGTATCTCCCTCACTCTCTCTCCCTCACTCCCTCTCCCTGTATCTCCCTCACTCTCTCTCCCTGTACCTCCCTCACTCCCCCTGTATCTCCCTCACTCTCTCCCCCTGTACCTCCCTCACTCCCCCTGTATCTCCCTCACTCTCTCCCCCTGTATCTCCCTCACTCTCTCCCCCTGTACCTCCCTCACTCCCCCTGTATCTCCCTCACTCTCTCTCCCTGTATCTCCCTCACTCTCTGTCCTGCTGACTCGCTCCCCCTCACCCTCTGGCTCATCCAGGGGGACGGAGTGAGTAGACCGTGAAGGATGGGGGGGGTTTGCTGGGACTCTACCCTGTGTCAGTGAGTGAGGCCGTTGTCTGGATTTATAGTCAGCCCTCCATAAGTCACAGGATGTCGGTGGGTGGGTGGGTGGGTGGGTGGGTGGTTTGAGAATCTCGTGGTTGGCTTGACCCCAGTGAAAACCTGCCGAATAAAGGTGTGTACATCTCAAGCAGGTTGTGAAGTGTGGCAGGATGGAGCTGTTAAACCGCAGAGCGATATCAATAACAATTCTGCTCAACTGTTTTCTTATGAACAAACAGCCTGTGGTCACAAAGAGCGCTTACCCCCACCCACACGGTCTAACACCTTCCTGTCCCTGTCCTGTTTGATGGGGGATGGTACGGGGAGAGCTTTACTCTGCGTCTAACCATGTGCTGTCCCTGTCCTGGAATGCTGGACAGTGTAGAGGGAGCTTTACTCTGTATCTAACCCCATGCTGTCCCTGTCCCTGGGAGGGTTTAATGGGGGGACAGTGTAGAGGGAGCTTTACTCTGTATCTGACCCTGTGCTGTCCCTGTCCCTGGGAGTGTTTGATGGGGGGGACAGTGTAGAGGGAGCTTTACTCTGTATCTAACCCCGTGCTGTCCCTGTCCTGGGAGTGTTTGATGGGGGACAGTGTAGAGGGAGCTTTACTCTGTATCTAACCCCGTGCTGCCCCTGTCCCTGGGAGTGTTTGATGGGGGGACAGTGTAGAGGAAGCTTTACTCTGTATCTAACCCCGTGCTGTCCCTGTCACTGGGAGTGTTTGATGGGGGGACAGTGTAGAGGGAGCTTTACTCTATCTAACCCCGTGCTGTCCCTGTCCTGGGAGTGTTTGATGGGGGGAACAGTGTAGAGAGAGCTTTACTCTATCTAACCCCGTGCTGTCCCTGTCCATGGGAGGGTTTAATGGGGGGACAGTGTAGAGGGAGCTTTACTCTGTATCTAACCCCGTGCTGTCCCTGTCACTGGGAGTGTTTGATGGGGGGGACAGTGTAGAGAGAGCTTTACTCTATCTAACCCCGTGCTGTCCCTGTCCTGGGAGTGTTTGATGGGGGACAGTGTAGAGGGAGCTTTACTCTGTATTTAACCCCGTGCTGTCCCTGTCCCTGGGAGTATTTGATGGGGGGGACAGTGTAGAGGAAGCTTTACTCTGTATCTAACCCCGTGCTGTCCCTGTCCCTGGGAGTATTTGATGGGGGGGACAGTGTAGAGGGAGCTTTACTCTGTATCCAACCCCGTGCTGTCCCTGTCCCTGGGAGTGTTTGATGGGGGGGGGAGACAGTCAGTAATCGGTTGAGTCCTTGGTGAAGTATATGTTGACACAGAATGCCTGTTGGAACAGGAAATCCCGTTGTGAAAGAGAACATTTCCTGATTTGCCGAAACATTTATTTCGCTGCGAGTTCCCCGCACAGCAGGTGGGGCCTGAGGGAGGCAAGGCCCAGGCTTCGGGGCCGGCCCAGGGCTGAGGTAGAGCCTCGGCCTACTGTCCTCACACAGGGAGCAGTTCACCACTGGTCACCGAGGAGATGGGCCTTGAGTCTGCCCCCCGCCAGACCCCGAACCTTCCCAGCCCACAACACCTCCCCACTGTCGGCCCACCTTTCCCCCACCTGTGGGTGTAGGCCGCAGCCTGAAATAACGGTCAACAGCAGATCTCCAACTCCAGGGGCACTCTGTTGGACGGAAGATTCCCGTTTCCTGTTCACGCACTGGGGCAAGCCACCCGCACCTCCTTCAGCACTCCCTAGATATTTGAACAGAGTAAAGCTCCCTCTACACCGTCAACACCATCTCTGTCCCCATCAAACATGCTCAGCTCAGGGTCAGCACAGGGTTAGATACACAGTAAAGCTCCCTCTACACTGTCCCCCCCATCAAACACTCCCAGGGACAGGGACAGCACGGGGTTAGATACACAGTAAAGCTCCCTCTACACCGTCAACACCATCTCTGTCCCCATCAAACATGCTCAGCTCAGGGTCAGCACAGGGTTAGATACACAGTAAAGCTCCCTCTACACTGTCCCCCCATCAAACACTCCCAGGGACAGGGGCAGCACGGGGTTAGATACAGAGTAAAGCTCCCTCTACACTGTCCCCCCATCAAACACTCCCAGGGACAGGGACAGCACGGGGTTAGATACAGAGTAAAGCTCCCTCTACAATGTCCCCCCATCAAACACTCCCAGGACAGGGACAGACCGGGGTTAGATACAGAGTAAAGCTCCCTCTACAATGTCCCCCCATCAAACACTCCCAGGACAGGGACAGCACAGGGTCAGATACAGAGTAAAGCCCTCTCTACACTGTCCCCCCATCAAACACTCCTAGGGACAGCACAGGGTTAGATAAAGAATAAAGCTCCCACTACACTGTCCCCCATCAAACAGTCCCAGTTGAGTGTAGGGGTTGGGAGGGTCACGTTGTGTCTGTATTGGTCAGTGTGTTGAGTGTAGGAGTTGGGAGGGTCACGTTGTGGCTGTATCGGTCAGTGTGTTGAGTGTAGGAGTTGGGAGGGTCACGTTGTGTCTGTATCGGTCAGTGTGTTGAGTGTAGGAGTTGGGAGGGTCACGTTGTGTCTGTATCGGTCAGTGTGTTGAGTGTAGGAGTTGGGAGGGTCACGTTGTGTCTGTATCGGTCAGTGTGTTGAGTGTAGGGGTTGGGAGGGTCACGTTGTGTCTGTATCGGTCAGTGTGTTGAGTGTAGGAGTTGGGAGGGTCACGTTGTGTCTGTATCGGTCAGTGTGTTGAGTGTAGGAGTTGGGAGGGTCACGTTGTGTCTGTATCGGTCAGTGTGTTGAGTGTAGGGGTTGGGAGGGTCACGTTGTGTCTGTATTGGTCAGTGTGTTGAGTGTAGGAGTTGGGAGGGTCACGTTGTGGCTGTATTGGTCAGTGTGTTGAGTGTAGGAGTCGGGAGGGTCACGTTGTGTCTGTATCGGTCAGTGTGTTGAGTGTAGGAGTCGGGAGGGTCACGTTGTGTCTGTATCGGTCAGTGTGTTGAGTGTAGGGGTTGGGAGGGTCACGTTGTGTCTGTATCGGTCAGTGCGTTGAGTGTAGGAGTCGGGAGGGTCACGTTGTGTCTGTATCGGTCAGTGTGTTGAGTGTAGGAGTCGGGAGGGTCACGTTGTGTCTGTATTGGTCAGTGTGTTGAGTGTAGGGGTTGGGAGGGTCACGTTGTGTCTGTATCGGTCAGTGTGTTGAGTGTAGGAGTTGGGAGGGTCACGTTGTGTCTGTATCGGTCAGTGTGTTGAGTGTAGGAGTTGGGAGGGTCACGTTGTGTCTGTATCGGTCAGTGTGTTGAGTGTAGGGGTTGGGAGGGTCACGTTGTGTCTGTATCGGTCAGTGTGTTGAGTGTAGGAGTTGGGAGGGTCACGTTGTGGCTGTATCGGTCAGTGTGTTGAGTGTAGGAGTTGGGAGGGTCACGTTGTGTCTGTATCGGTCAGTGTGTTGAGTGTAGGAGTTGGGAGGGTCATGTTGTGTCTGTATCGGTCAGTGTGTTGAGTGTAGGAGTTGGGAGGGTCACGTTGTGTCTGTATCGGTCAGTGTGTTGAGTGTAGGAGTTGGGAGGGTCACGTTGTGGCTGTATCGGTCAGTGTGTTGAGTGTAGGAGTTGGGAGGGTCACGTTGTGTCTGTATCGGTCAGTGTGTTGAGTGTAGGAGTTGGGAGGGTAATGTTGTGTCTGTATCGGTCAGTGTGTTGAGTGTAGGAGTTGGGAGGGTCACGTTGTGTCTGTATCGGTCAGTGTGTTGAGTGTAGGAGTTGGGAGGGTCACGTTGTGGCTGTATCGGTCAGTGTGTTGAGTGTAGGAGTTGGGAGGGTCACGTTGTGTCTGTATCGGTCAGTGTGTTGAGTGTAGGAGTTGGGAGGGTCACGTTGTGGCTGTATTGGTTCGGGCCAGTTCGGGAACACTGCATTCACCTCTGGTCTCCCTGCTACATCAAGCATGTTGTGAAACTTGAAAGGGTTCAGAAAAGATTTACAAGGGTTGGAGGGTCTGAGCTACAGGGAAGAGGCTGAACAGGCTGGGGCTGTTTTCCCTGGAGCGTCGGAGGCTGAGGGGTGACCTTATAGAGGTTTATAAAATCATGAGGGGCATGGATAGGGTAAATAGACGAGGTCTGCAGCCTGGGGTGGGGGAGTCCAGAACTAGAGGGTTTAGGGTGAGAGGGGAAAGATTTAGAAGGGACCTTCGGGGCAACTTTTTCACCCAGAGGGTGGGAGTTGTATGGAATGAGCTGCCAGAGGATGGGGTGTGGGCTGGTACAATGACCGCATTGAAAAGGCATCACGATGGGGACATGAATCAGAAGGGGGTTAGAGAGATCTGGGCCCAGTGCTGGCAAATCGGACCTCATGGGGTTAGGGTATCTGGGTCAGCATGGAGAGAATGGGCCGAAGGGTCTGTTTCCACGCTGCACAACTCCACTCTCCACTAATGTCTCATACAAAAATCTCTCCATCACTCCCTGTCTCTCTCTCACTCTCCCTATTCCCCCTTTTCCTCTCACCTCTCTGTCTCTCTCTCTATCTCTCCTTCACTGCAATCTCTCTGTCGCACTCCGTTTCTCTCTCCTCCGCTGCAATATCTTTTTCACTCTCCAGCTCTCTCTCTCTCCTTTGCTACAAACCTCTCTTTCGCTCCCAGTCACTATCTCTTCTTTCTTTCCTCCAATCTCTCCATCGTTCCCTCGCTCTCTCTCTCTCTCTCTCTCTCAGATATATCTCCATCGCTCCCTGTCTGTCTCTCATACTCCCACGTCTCTGCCTCTCTCCCTCAATCTCATTCCCATCAGTCCCCAGGGGTGACGCTACACCCCTTTATCCCTGTCTCTCTCTCTCTCTCTCTCTTTCTCTCTTCCCATTTTCTCCATTCATAACATGCCTTTGGCTTCCCCGCAACTCGTGTCCAAACTGTGGGAGAGAGGAACGAGAGACGGAGGAGATTAGAGACAGCGGGCACAGGGGCCTAGTAAAGGTCCAGGCCTGGTGTGGTTGTCATGACAATTGACAGGCCTCAGAGAGGAAAGAAGGCCCCATGATCAAAGCCAGGGGCATGGAGACAGAGATAAGGCCTGGAATTGTCCTCCAGGACATCTGTGTTCACATTTGTTCGGAACAGAGCCCCCCTTGTGCTCCATGAAGCTCGAATCTCAGAGAACGATGCTCCAGATAAAGAGAGCGAGGCCGGGAGAGACCGGGAGGGGGTGGGGAGGGGGAGGGCACAGCATACAGAGACCTATTCAACATGAGGGATGGTCATTCTCTATGACCCCCAACCCACACCATCAGCCGGCAAAACGCTGAGCTGTTCCCACTGCCCTCAGACACAGGCTCCAGAACAGGCCGAGACTAAAGAAGGGGGTGTCGGAGGGTCAGTGCCGAGGGAGCCCCACACTGTGGGAGGGTCAGTGCTGAGGGAGCCCCACACTGTGGGAGGGTCAGTGCTGAGGGAGCCCCGCACTGTGGGAGGGTCGATGCAGAGGGAGCCCCGCACTGTGGGAGGGTCAGTGCTGAGGGAGCCCCGCACTGTGGGAGGGTCGATGCAGAGGGAGCCCCGCACTGCGGGATGGTCAGTGCAGAGGGAGGCCTGCAATGTCGGAGGGTCAGTGCTGTGGGAGCCCCGCACTGTGGGAGGGTCGATGCAGAGGGAGCCCCGCACTGTGGGAGGGTGAGTGCTGAGGGAGCTCCGCACTGTGGGAGGGTCAGTGCTGAGGGAGCCCCGCACTGTGGGAGGGTCAGTGCTGAGGGAGCCCCGCACTGTGGGAGGGTCAGTGCTGAGGGAGCCCCGCACTGTGGGAGGGTCAGTGCTGAGGGAGCCCCACACTGTGGGAGGGTCAGTGCTGAGGGAGCCCCGCACTGTGGGAGGGTCAGTGCTGAGGGAGCCCCGCACTGTGGGAGGGTCAGTGCTGAGGGAGCCCCGCACTGTGGGAGGGTCAGTGCTGAGGGAGCCCCGCACTGTGGGAGAGTCAGTGCTGAGGGAGCCCCACACTGTGGGAGGGTCAGTGCTGAGGGAGCCCCACACTGTGGGAGGGTCAGTGCTGAGGGAGCCCCGCACTGTGGGAGGGTCAGTGCTGAGGGAGCCCCTCACTGTGGGAGGGTCAGTGCTGAGGGAGCCCCGCACTGTGGGAGGGTCAGTGCTGAGGGAGCCCCGCACTGTGGGAGGGTCAGTGCCGAGGGAGCCCCGCACTGTGGGAGGGTCAGCGCTGAGGGAGCCCCGCACTGCGGGATGGTCAGTGAAGAGGGAGGCCTGCAATGTCGGAGGGTCAGTGCTGAGGGAGCCCCGCACTGTGGGAGGGTCGATGCAGAGGGAGCCCCGCACTGTGGGAGGGTCAGTGCTGAGGGACCCCCACACTGTGGGAGGGTCGGTGCAGAGGGAGCCCCGCACTGTGGGAGGGTCAGTGCTGAGGGAGCCCCGCACAGGGGGGAGGGTCAGTGCTCAGGGAGCCCCACACTGTGGGAGGGTCAGTGCTGAGGGGAGCCCCGCACTGTGGAGGGTCAGTGCCGAGGGAGCCCCACACTGTGGGAGGGGTCAGTGCTGAGGGAGCCCCGCACTGTGGGAGGGTCAGTGCCGAGGGAGCCCCGCACTGTGGGAGGGTCAGAGCTGAGGGAGCCCCGCACTGTGGGAGGGTCAGTGCTGAGGGAGCCCCACACTGTGGGAGGGTCAGTGCTGAGGGAGCCCCACACTGTGGGAGGGTCAACGCCGAGGGAGCCCCGCATTGTGGGAGGGTCAGTGCTGAGGGAGTCCCGCACTGTGGGAGGGTCAGTGCTGAGGGAGCCCCACACTGTGGGAGGGTCAGTGCCGAGGGAGCCACGCACTGTGGGAGGGTCAGTGCTGAGGGAGCCCCGCACTGAGGGAGGGTCAGTGCTGAGGGAGCCCCGCACTGTGGGAGGGTCAGTGCTGAGGGAGCCCCACACTGTGGGAGGGTCAGTGCTGAGGGAGCCCCACACTGTGGGAGGGTCAGTGCTGAGGGAGCCCCACACTGTGGGAGGGTCAGTGCCGAGGGAGCCCCGCACTGTGGGAGGGTCAGTGCTGAGGGAGCCCCGCACTGAGGGAGGGTCAGTGCTGAGGGAGTCCCGCACTGTGGGAGGGTCAGCGCTGAGGGAGCCCCGCACTGTGGGAGGTCAGTGCAGAGGGAGTCCTGCAATGTCGGAGGGTCAGTGCGGAGGGAGCCCCGCACTGTGGGAGGGTCGATGCAGAGGGAGCCCCGCACTGTGGGAGGGTCAGTGCTGAGGGAGCCCCACACTGTGGGAGGGTCGGTGCAGAGGGAGCCCCGCACTGTGGGAGGGTCAGTGCTGAGGGAGCCCCGCACTGTGGGAGGGTCAGCGCTGAGGGAGCCCCGCACTGCGGGAGGGTCAGTGCTGAGGGGAGCCCCGCACTGTGGGAGGGTCAGTGCTGAGGGAGCCCCGCACTGTGGGAGGGTCGGTGCTGAGGGAGCCCCGCACTGTGGGAGGGTCAGTACAGAGGGAGTCCTGCAATGTCGGAGGGTCAGCACTGAGGGAGCCCCGCACTGTGGGAGGGGTCAGCACTGAGGGAGCCCCGCACTGTGGGAGGGTCAGCACTGAGGGAGCCCCACACTGTGGGAGGGTCAGTGCTGAGGGAGCCCCGCACTGTGGGAGGGTCAGTGCTGAGGGAGCCCCGCACTGAGGGAGGGTCAGTGCTGAGGGAGCCCCACACCGTGGGAGGGTCAGTGCTGAGGGAGCCCCGCACTGTGGGAGGGTCAGTGCCGAGGGAGCCCCACACTGTGGGAGGGCCAGTGCTGAGGGAGCCCCGCACTGTGGGAGGGTCAGTGCCGAGGGAGCCCCGCACTGTGGGAGGGTCAGTGCTGAGGGAGCCCCGCACTGTGGGAGGGTCAGTGCTGAGGGAGCCCCCGCACTGTGGGAGTGTCAGTGCTGAGGGAGCTCCGCACTGTGGGAGGGTCAGTGCTGAGGGAGCCCCGCACTGTGGGAGGGTCAGTGCTGAGGGAGCCCCGCACTGTGGGTGGGTCAGTGCTGAGGGAGCCCCACACTGTGGGGAGGGTCAGTGCTGTGGGAGCCCCACACTGTGGGAGGGTCAGTGCTGAGGGAGCCCCGCACTGTGGGAGGGTCAGTGCCGAGGGAGCCCCACACTGTGGGAGGGTCAGTGCTGAGGGAGCCCCGCACTATGGGAGGGTCAGTGCTGAGGGAGCCCCCACACTGTGGGAGGGTCAGTGCTGAGGGAGCCCCGCACTGAGGGTCAGTGCTGAGGGAGCCCCGCACTGTGGGAGGGTCAACGCCGAGGGAGCCCCGCACTGTGGGAGGGTCAGTGCTGAGGGAGCCCCGCACTGTGGGAGGGTCAGTGCTGAGGGAGTCCCTCACTGTGGAGGGTCAACGCCGAGGGAGCCCCACACTGTGGGAGGGTCAGTGCTGAGGGAGCCCCGCACTGTGGGAGGGTCAGTGCTGAGGGAGCCCCACACTGTGGGAGGGTCAGTGCTGAGGGAGCCCCACACTGTGGGAGGGTCAGTGCTGAGGGAGCCCCGGACTGTGGGAGGGGTCAGTGCCGAGGGAGCCCCACACTGTGGGAGGGTCAGTGCTGAGGGAGCCCCGCACTGAGGGTCAGCGCTGAGGGAGCCCCGCACTGTGGGAGGGTCAACGCCGAGGGAGCCCCGCACTGTGGGAGGGTCAGTGCTGAGGGAGCCCCGCACTGTGGGAGGGTCAGTGCTGAGGGAGTCCCTCACTGTGGAGGGTCAACACCGAGGGAGCCCCACACTGTGGGAGGGTCAGTGCTGAGGGAGCCCCGCACTGTGGAGGGTCAGTGCTGAGGGAGCCCCGCACTGTGGGAGGGTCAGTGCTGAGGGAGTCCCTCACTGTGGGAGGGTCAACGGCCGCGAGGGAGCCCCACACTGTGGGAGGGTCAGTGCTGAGGGAGCCCCGCACTGTGGGAGGGTCAGTGCTGAGGGATCCCCGCACTGTGGGAGGGTCAGTGCTGAGGGAGCCCCCACACTGTGGAGGGTCAGTGCTGAGGGAGCCCCACACTGTGGGGAGGGTCAGTGCTGAGGGAGCCCCGGACTGTGGGAGGGTCAGTGCCGAGGGAGCCCCCACACTGTGGGAGGGTCAGTGCCGAGGGAGCCCCGCACTGTGGGAGGGTCAGTGCTGAGGGAGCCCCGCACTGTGGGAGGGTCAGTGCTGAGGGAGCCCCGCACTGAGGGTCAGCACTGAGGGAGCCCCGCACTGTGGGAGGGTCAACGCCGAGGGAGCCCCGCACTGTGGGAGGGTCAGTGCTGAGGGAGCCCCGCACTGTGGGAGGGTCAGTGCTGAGGGAGTCCCTCACTGTGGGAGGGTCAACGCCGAGGGAGCCCCACACTGTGGGAGGGTCAGTGCTGAGGGAGCCCCGCACTGTGGGAGGGTCAGTGCTGAGAGAGCCCCGCACTGTGGAGGGTCAGTGCTGAGGAGTCCCTCACTGTGGGAGGGTCAACGCCGAGGGAGCCCCGCACTGTGGGAGGGTCAGTGCTGAGGGAGCCCCACACTGTGGGAGGGTCAGTGCTGAGGGAGCCCCGCACTGTGGGAGGGTCAGTGCCGAGGAGCCCCACACTGTGGGAGGGTCAGTGCTGAGCGAGCCCACACTGTGGGAGGGTCAGTGCTGAGGGAGCCCCACACTGTGGGAGGGTCAGTGCTGAGGGAGCCCCGCACTGTGGGAGGGTCAGTGCTGAGGGAGCCCCACACTGTGGGAGGGTCGGTGCAGAGGGAGCCCCGCACTGTGGGAGGGTCAGTGCTCAGGGAGCCCCACACTGTGGGAGGGTCAGTGCTGATGGAGCCCCGCACTGTGGGAGGGTCAGTGCCGAGGGAGCCCCGCACTGTGGGAGGGTCAGAGCTGAGGGAGCCCCGCACTGTGGGAGGGTCAGTGCTGAGGGAGCCCCACACTGTGGGAGGGTCAGTGCTGAGGGAGCCCCACACTGTGGGAGGGTCAACGCCGAGGGAGCCCCGCACTGTGGGAGGGTCAGTGCTGAGGGAGTCCCGCACTGTGGGAGGGTCAGTGCTGAGGGAGCCCCACACTGTGGGAGGGTCAGTGCCGAGGGAGCCCCGCACTGTGGGAGGGTCAGTGCTGAGGGAGCCCCGCACTGAGGGAGGGTCAGTGCTGAGGGAGCCCCGCACTGTGGGAGGGTCAGTGCTGAGGGAGCCCCACACTGTGGGAGGGTCAGTGCTGAGGGAGCCCCACACTGTGGGAGGGTCAGTGCTGAGGGAGCCCCACACTGTGGGAGGGCCAGTGCCGAGGGAGCCCCGCACTGTGGGAGGGTCAGTGCTGAGGGAGCCCCCGCACTGAGGGAGGGTCAGTGCTGAGGGAGTCCCGCACTGTGGGAGGGTCAGCGCTGAGGGAGTCCCGCACTGTGGGAGGGTCAGTGCTAAGGGAGCCCCGCACTGTGGGAGGGTCAGTGCAGAGGGAGTCCTGCAATGTCGGAGGGTCAGTGCTGAGGGAGCCCCGCACTGTGGGAGGGTCGATGCAGAGGGAGCCCCGCACTGTGGGAGGGTCAGTGCTGAGGGAGCCCCACACTGTGGGAGGGTCGGTGCAGAGGGAGCCCCCGCACTGTGGGGAGGGTCAGTGCTGAGGGAGCCCCGCACTGCGGGAGGGTCAGCGCTGAGGGAGCCCCGCACTGCGGGAGGGTCAGTGCTGAGGGAGCCCCGCACTGTGGGAGGGTCAGTGCTGAGGGAGCCCCGCACTGTGGGAGGGTCGGTGCTGTGGGAGCCCCGCACTGTGGGAGGGTCCGTGCAGAGGGAGTCCTGCAATGTCGGAGGGTCAGCACTGAGGGAGCCCCGCACTGTGGGAGGGTCAGCACTGAGGGAGCCCCGCACTGTGGGAGGGTCAGCACTGAGGAGCCCCACACTGTGGGAGGGTCAGTGCTGAGGGAGCCCCGCACTGTGGGAGGGTCAGTGCTGAGGGAGCCCCCGCACTGAGGGAGGGTCAGTGCTGAGGGAGCCCCACACCGTGGGAGGGTCAGTGCTGAGGGAGCCCCGCACTGTGGGAGGGTCAGTGCTGAGGGAGCCCCTCACTGTGGGAAGGTCAGTGCTGAGGGAGCCCCGCACTGTGGGAAGGTCAGTGCTGAGGGAGCCCCGCACTGTGGGAGGGTCAGTGCTGAGGGAGCCCCTCACTGTGGGAAGGTCAGTGCTGAGGG
>NW_027310480.1:48010-55510 GCF_047496795.1 Chiloscyllium punctatum
AGGGAGGGTTAGCACCGAGGGAGCCCCTCACTGAGGGAGGGTTAGCACCGAGGGAGCCCCTCACTGTGGGAGGGTCAGGCTGAGGGAGCCCCGCACTGTGGGAGGGTCAGTGCTGAGGGAGCCCCGCACTGTGGGAGGGAGCCCCACACTGTGGGAGGGTCAGTGCTGAGGGAGCCCCACACTGTGGGAGGGTCAGTGCTGAGGGAGCCCCACACTGTGGGAGGGTCAGTGCTGAGGGAGCCCCACACTGTGGGAGGGTCAGTGCTGAGGGAGCCCCACACTGTGGGAGGGTCAGTGCTGAGGGAGCCCCACACTGTGGGAGGGTCAGCGCTGAGGGAGCCCCGCACTGTGGGAGGGTCAGTGCTGAGGGAGCCCCGCACTGTGGGAGGGTCAGTGCTGAGGGAGCCCCGCACTGTGGGAGGGTCAGTGCTGAGGGAGCCCCACACTGTGGGAGGGTCAGTGCTGAGGGAGCCCCGCACTGTGGGAGGGTCAGTGCTGAGGGAGCCCCACACTGTGGGAGGGAGCCCCACACTGTGGGAGGGTCAGTGCTGAGGGAGCCCCACACTGTGGGAGGGTCAGTGCTGAGGAGCCCCACACTGTGGGAGGGTCAGTGCTGAGGGAGCCTCACACTGTGGGAGGGTCAGTGCTGAGGGAGCCCCACACTGAGGGAGGGTCAGTGCCGAGGGAGCCCCACACTGAGGGAGGGTCAGTGCCGAGGGAGCCCCACACTGTGGGAGGGTCAGTGCCGAGGGAGCCCCGCACTGTGGAGGGTCAGTGCCGAGGGAGCCCCACACTGTGGGAGGGCCAGTGCCGAGGGAGCCCCGCACTGAGGGAGGGTCAGTGCCGAGGGAGACCCGCACTGAGGGAGGGTCAGCGCTGAGGGAGCCCCGTACTGTGGGAGGGTCAGTGCTGAGGGAGCCCCACACTGTGGGAGGGTCAGTGCTGAGGGAGCCCCACACTGTGGGAGGGTCTGTGCTGAGGGAGCCCCACACTGTGGGAGGATCAGTGCTGAGGGAATCCAAACACACTGTGGGAGGGTCAGTGCTGAGGGAGCCCCGCACTGTGGGAGGGTCAGTGCTGAGGGAGCCCCGCACTGTGGGAGGGTCAGCGCTGAGGGAGCCCCCGCACTGTGGGAGGGTCAGTGCTGAGGGATCCCCACACTGTGGGAGGGTCAGTGCTGAGGGAGCCCCGCACTGTGGGAGGGTCAGTGCTGAGGGAGCCCCGCACTGTGGGAGGGTCAGTGCTGAGGGAGCCCCACACTGTGGGAGGGTCAGTGCAGAGGGAGCCCCACACTGTGGGAGGGTCAGTGTTGAGGGAGCCCCGCACTGTGGGAGGGTCAGTGCTGAGGGATCCCCACACTGTGGGAGGGTCAGTGCTGAGGGAGCCCCGCACTGTGGGAGGGTCAGTGCTGAGGGAGCCCCACACTGTGGGAGGGTCAGTGCTGAGGGAGCCCCACACTGTGGGAGGGTCAGTGCAGAGGGAGCCCCACACTGTGGGAGGGTCAGTGCTGAGGGAGCCCCGCACTGTGGGAGGGTCAGCGCTGAGGGAGCCCCGCACTGTGGGAGGGTCAGTGCTGAGGGAGCCCCACACTGTGGGAGGGTCAGTGCTGAGGGAGCCCCTCACTGTGGGAGGGTCAGTGCTGAGGGAGCCCAGCACTGTGGGAGGGTTAGCACCGAGGGAGCCCCTCACTGAGGGAGGGTTAGCACCGAGGGAGCCCCTCACTGAGGGAGGGTTAGCACCGAGGGAGCCCCTCACTGAGGGAGGGTTAGCACCGAGGGAGCCCCTCACTGAGGGAGGGTTAGCACCGAGGGAGCCCCTCACTGAGGGAGGGTTAGCACCGAGGGAGCCCCCGCACTGTGGGAGGGTCAGTGCTGAGGGGAGCCCCGCACTGTGGGAGGGTCAGTGCTGAGGGAGCCCCGCACTGTGGGAGGGAGCCCCACACTGTGGGAGGGTCAGTGCTGAGGGAGCCCCACACTGTGGGAGGGTCAGTGCTGAGGGAGCCCCACACTGTGGGAGGGTCAGTGCTGAGGGAGCCCCACACTGTGGGAGGGTCAGTGCTGAGGGAGCCCCACACTGTGGGAGGGTCAGTGCTGAGGAGCCCCACACTGTGGGAGGGTCAGCGCTGAGGGAGCCCCGCACTGTGGGAGGGTCAGTGCTGAGGGAGCCCCGCACTGTGGGAGGGTCAGTGCTGAGGGAGCCCCGCACTGTGGGAGGGTCAGTGCTGAGGGAGCCCCACACTGTGGGAGGGTCAGTGCTGAGGGAGCCCCGCACTGTGGGAGGGTCAGTGCTGAGGGAGCCCCACACTGTGGGAGGGAGCCCCACACTGTGGGAGGGTCAGTGCTGAGGGAGCCCCACACTGTGGGAGGGTCAGTGCTGAGGGAGCCCCACACTGTGGGAGGGTCAGTGCTGAGGGAGCCTCACACTGTGGGAGGGTCAGTGCTGAGGGAGCCCCACACTGAGGGAGGGTCAGTGCCGAGGGAGCCCCACACTGAGGGAGGGTCAGTGCCGAGGGAGCCCCACACTGTGGGAGGGTCAGTGCCGAGGGAGCCCCGCACTGTGGGAGGGTCAGTGCCGAGGGAGCCCCACACTGTGGGAGGGCCAGTGCCGAGGGAGCCCCGCACTGAGGGAGGGTCAGTGCCGAGGGAGACCCCGCACTGAGGGAGGGTCAGCGCTGAGGGAGCCCCGTACTGTGGGAGGGTCAGTGCTGAGGGAGCCCCACACTGTGGGAGGGTCAGTGCTGAGGGAGCCCCACACTGTGGGAGGGTCTGTGCTGAGGGAGCCCCACACTGTGGGAGGATCAGTGCTGAGGGAATCCAAACACACTGTGGGAGGGTCAGTGCAGAGGGAGCCCCACACTGTGGGAGGGTCAGTGCTGAGGGAGCCCCGCACTGTGGGAGGGTCAGCGCTGAGGGAGCCCCGCACTGTGGGAGGGTCAGTGCTGAGGGATCCCCACACTGTGGGAGGGTCAGTGCTGAGGGAGCCCCGCACTGTGGGAGGGTCAGTGCTGAGGGAGCCCCGCACTGTGGGAGGGTCAGTGCTGAGGGAGCCCCACACTGTGGGAGGGTCAGTGCAGAGGGAGCCCCACACTGTGGGAGGGTCAGTGTTGAGGGAGCCCCGCACTGTGGGAGGGTCAGTGCTGAGGGATCCCCACACTGTGGGAGGGTCAGTGCTGAGGGAGCCCCGCACTGTGGGAGGGTCAGTGCTGAGGGAGCCCCACACTGTGGGAGGGTCAGTGCTGAGGGAGCCCCCACACTGTGGGAGGGTCAGTGCAGAGGGAGCCCCACACTGTGGGAGGGTCAGTGCTGAGGGAGCCCCGCACTGTGGGAGGGTCAGCGCTGAGGGAGCCCCGCACTGTGGGAGGGTCAGTGCTGAGGGAGCCCCACACTGTGGGAGGGTCAGTGCTGAGGGAGCCCCTCACTGTGGGAGGGTCAGTGCTGAGGGAGCCCAGCACTGTGGGAGGGTTAGCACCGAGGGAGCCCCTCACTGAGGGAGGGTTAGCACCGAGGGAGCCCCTCACTGAGGGAGGGTTAGCACCGAGGGAGCCCCTCACTGAGGGAGGGTTAGCACCGAGGGAGCCCCTCACTGAGGGAGGGTTAGCACCGAGGGAGCCCCTCACTGAGGGAGGGTTAGCACCGAGGGAGCCCCTCACTGAGGGAGGGTTAGCACCGAGGGAGCCCCTCACTGAGGGAGGGTTAGCACCGAGGGAGCCCCTCACTGAGGGAGGGTTAGCACCGAGGGAGCCCCTCACTGAGGGAGGGTTAGCACCGAGGGAGCCCCTCACTGAGGGAGGGTTAGCACCGAGGGAGCCCCTCACTGAGGGAGGGTTAGCACCGAGGGAGCCCCTCACTGAGGAGGGTTAGCACCGAGGGAGCCCCTCACTGTGGGAGGGTCAGTAATGCCGGAGTATTGTGATCACCCTGTGTCGAGGTTTGCGAGCTGTGTTTATTGAGCACCCTGCCCCCACCCCACACTCTCCCCTGCTCCACCTTACCTCATACTCTGAGAACCCAGTTGAATCTTCCAGGTTCATCTCTTCCTTCTTGGGCGGAGTGTCGCGGGTGGCCAGGGCCAGGCAGCGCAGCGTGTCCCTTCCCGTGCCCCAATCTTTGATCACGGACAGGATCTTGTCTCGGACTGAGCTGGTCAGGGGCACTCGGGTGGTGCCCACACGCACGTAGTTACAGCGGTCGATCACCCCCTCAGGGGCACCCTGCCATGGGGAGAGAGGGGGAAGAGAGGGCTCACTCAGGGACAGAGAGAGAGAGTGTGTGGGATGGTGCCCAGTGAAGGGTCCACTGTAGTGTAGTGATGCACAGTGTCCTGCGATAATGTGTGGGGGGTCACTGAGGGGATCAGAGGATTGCAGCGTCTGTGTGGGGGCAGTACATGGTCTCAGGGAGTGTGTGTGTCTCCAATTGGTTCTCTCTGGGTTTTATTGGGAACAGTAAGGAAAGAGAAAGCAGTTGTGGGGGACTGTGGGTTAGGGTGCGATTGGGGGGTAATTGTGGGGGACTGTGGGTTAGGGAGCGATGGGGGTAATTGTGGGGGACTGTGGGTTAGGGAGCGATGGGGGGTAATTGTGGGGGACAGTGGGTTAGGGAGCGATGGGGGGTAATTGTGCGGGACTGTGGGTTAGGGTGCGATGGGGGGTAATTGTGGGGGACTGTGGGTTAGGGAGCGATGGGGGTAATTGTGGGGGACTGTGGGTTAGGGAGCGAAGGGGGGACAGTGGGTTAGGGAGCGATGGGGGGTAATTGAGGGGGACAGTGGGTTAGGGAGCGATGGGGGGTAATTGAGGGGGACAGTGGGTTAGGGAGCGATGGGGGGTAATTGTGGGGGACAGTCGGTTAGGGAGCGATGGGGGGTAATTGAGGGGGACAGTGGGTTAGGGAGCGATGGGGGGTAATTGAGGGGGACAGTGGGTTAGGGAGCGATGGGGGGTAATTGTGGGGGACAGTCGGTTAGGGAGCGATGGGGGGTAATTGAGGGGGACAGTGGGTTAGGGAGCGATGGGGGGTAATTGAGGGGGACAGTGGGTTAGGGAGCGATGGGGGTAATTGTGGGGGACTGTGGGTTAGGGTGCGATGGGGGGTAATTGTGGGGGACAGTGGGTTAGGGAGCGATGGGGGTAATTGTGGGGGACTGTGGGTTAAGGTGCGATGGGGGGTAATTGTGGGGGACAGTGGGTTAGGGAGCGATGGGGGGTAATTGTGGGGGACAGTGGGTTAGGGAGCGATGGGGGGTAATTGTGGGGGACTGTGGGTTAGGGTGCGATGGGGGGTAATTGTGGGGGACAGTGGGTTAGGGAGCGATGGGGGTAATTGTGGGGGACTGTGGGTTAGGGTGCGATGGGGGGTAATTGTGGGGGACAGTGGGTTAGGGAGCGATGGGGGTAATTGTGGGGGACTGTGGGTTAGGGTGCGATGGGGGGTAATTGAGGGGGACAGTGGGTAAGGGAGCGATGGGGGGTAATTGAGGGGGACAGTGGGTTAGGGTGCAATGGGGGGTAATTGAGGGGGACAGTGGGTTAGGGATCGATGAGGGGTAATTGAGGGGGACAGTGGGTTAGGGAGCGATGGGGGGACAGTGGGTTAGGGAGCGATGGGGGGTAATTGAGGGGGACAGTGGGTTAGGGAGCGATGGGGGGTAATTGAGGGGGACAGTGGGTTAGGGAGCGATGGGGGGTAATTGAGGGGGACAGTGGATTAGGGATCGATGGGGGGTAATTGAGGGTGACAGTGGGTGAGGGATCGATGGGGGGGTAATTGAGGGGGACAGTGGATTAGGGATCGATGGGGGGTAATTGAGGGGGACAGTGGGTTAGGGAGCGATGGGGGGTAATTGAGGGGGACAGTGGGTTAGGGATCGATGGGGGGTAATTGAGGGGGACAGTGGGTTAGGGAGCGATGGGTAATTGAGGGGGACAGTGGATTAGGGATTGATGGGAGGTAATTGAGGGGGACAGTGGGTTAGGGAGCGATGGGGGGGTAATTGAGGGGGACAGTGGGTTAGGGAGTGATGGGGGTAATTGAGGGGGACAGTGGGTTAGGGAGCGATGAGGGGTAATTGAGGGGGACAGTGGGTTAGGGAGCGATGGGGGGACAGTGGGTTAGGGAGCGATGGGGGGTAATTGAGGGGGACAGTGGGTTAGGGAGCGATCGGGGGTAATTGAGGGGGACAGTGGGTTAGGGATCGATGGGGGGTAATTGAGGGGGACAGTGGGTTAGGGAGCGATGGGTAATTGAGGGGGACAGTGGATTAGGGATTGATGGGAGGTAATTGAGGGGGACAGTGGGTTAGGGAGCGATGGGGGGGTAATTGAGGGGGACAGTGGGTTAGGGAGTGATGGGGGTAATTGAGGGGGACAGTGGGTTAGGGAGCGATGAGGGGTAATTGAGGGGGACAGTGGGTTAGGGAGCGATGGGGGGACAGTGGGTTAGGGAGCGATGGGGGGTAATTGAGGGGGACAGTGGGTTAGGGAGCGATCGGGGGTAATTGAGGGGGACAGTGGATTAGGGATCGATGGGGGGTAATTGAGGGGGACAGTGGGTTAGGGAGCGATGGGGGGTAATTGTGGGGGACAGTGGGTTAGGGAGCGATGGGGGGTAATTGAGGGGGACAGTGGGTTAGGGAGCGATGAGGGGTAATTGAGGGGGACAGTGGGTTAGGGAGCGAAGGGGGGACAGTGGGTTAGGGAGCGATGGGGGGTAATTGAGGGGGACAGTGGGTTAGGGATTGATGGGGGGTAATTGAGGGGGACAGTGGGTTAGGGAGCGATGGGGGGTAATTGTGGGGGACAGTGGGTTAGGGAGCGATGGGGGGACAGTGGGTTAGGGAGCGATGGGGGGACAGTGGGTTAGGGAGCGATGGGGGGACAGTGGGTTAGGGAGCGATGGGGGGACAGTGGGTTAGGGAGTGATCAGGGGTAATTGAGGGGGACAGTGGGTTAGGGAGTGATGGGGGGGTAATTGAGGGGGACAGTGGGTTAGGGAGCGATGGGGGGTAATTGTGGGGGACAGTGGGTTAGGGAGCGATGGGGGGTAATTGAGGGGGACAGTGGGTTAGGGAGCGATGAGGGGTAATTGAGGGGGACAGTGGGTTAGGGAGCGAAGGGGGGACAGTGGGTTAGGGAGCGATGGGGGGTAATTGAGGGGGACAGTGGGTTAGGGAGTGATGGGGGGTAATTGAGGGGGACAGTGGGTTAAGGAGCGATGGGGGGTAATTGAGGGGGACAGTGGGTTAGGGAGCGATGGGGGGTAATTGAGGGGGACAGTGGGTTAGGGAGCGATGGGGGGTAATTGAGGGGGACAGTGGGTTAGGGAGCGATGGGGGGTAATTGTGGGGGACAGTGGGTTAGGGAGCGATGGGGGTAATTGTGGGGGACTGTGGGTTAGGGTGCGATGGGGGGTAATTGTGGGGGACAGTGGGTTAGGGAGCGATGGGGGTAATTGTGGGGGACTGTGGGTTAAGGTGCGATGGGGGGTAATTGTGGGGGACAGT
>NW_027310480.1:65510-75438 GCF_047496795.1 Chiloscyllium punctatum
CCCCCCCGGGGATTCCCTGTAAATACTGACACACTCCCCCCTCCCCCCGGGGATTCCCTGTAAATACTGACACACTCCCCCCTCCCCCCCCGGGGATTCCCTGTAAATACTGACACACTCCCCCCTCCCCACGGGATTCCCTGTAAATACTGACACACTCCCCCCTCCCCCCGGGGATTCCTTGGAAATACTGACACACTCCCCCCTGCCCCCAGGGATTCCCTGTAAATACTGACACACTCCCCCCTCCCCCCCAGGGATTCCCTGTAAATACTGACACACTCCCCCCTCCCCCCGGGGATTCCCTGTAAATACTGACACACTCCCCCCTACACCCCACCGGGGATTCCCTGTAAATACTGACACACTCCCCCCTACACCCCACCGGGGATTCCCTGTAAATACTGACACACTCCCCCTCCCCCCCCCGGGGATTCCTTGGAAATACTGACACACTCCCCCCTGCCCCCAGGGATTCCCCGTAAATACTGCCACACTCCCCCCTCCCCCCAGGGATTCCCTGTAAATACTGACACACTCCCCCTCCCCCCCGGGGATTCCTTGGAAATACTGACACACTCCCCCCTCCCTCCGGGGATTCCCTGTAAATACTGACACACTCCCCCCTGCCCCCAGGGATTCCCTGTAAATACTGACACACTCCCCCTCCCCCCCTCCCCGGGGATTCCCTGTAAATACTGACACACTCCCCCCTCCCCCCGGGGATTCCCTGGAAATACTGACACACTCCCCCCTCCCCCCCGGGGATTCCCTGGAAATACTGACACACTCCCCCTCCCCCAGGGGATTCCCTGTAAATACTGACACACTCCCCCCTCCCCCGGGGATTCCCTGTAAATACTGACACACTCCCCCCTCCCCCCGGGGATTCCCTGTAAATACTGACACACTCCCCCCTCCCCCCCCCCCGGGGATTCCCTGTAAATACTGACACACTCCCCCCTCCCCCCGGGGATTCCCTGTAAATACTGACACACTCCCCCCTCCCCCCCACCGGGGATTCCCTGTAAATACTGACACACTCCCCCCTCCCCTCCCCCCGGGGATTCCCTGTAAATACTGACACACTCCCCCCTCCCCCCGGGGATTCCCTGTAAATACTGACACACTCCCCCCTCCCCCCGGGGATTCCCTGTAAATACTGACACACTCCCCCCTCCCCCCGGGGATTCCCTGTAAATACTGACACACTCCCCCCTCCCGGGGATTCCCTGTAAATACTGACACACTCCCCCCTCCCCCCCCCCCCGGGGATTCCCTGTAAATACTGACACACTCCCCCCTCCCCCCGGGGATTCCCTGTAAATACTGACACACTCCCCCCCCCCCCCGGGGATTCCCTGTAAATACTGACACACTCCCCCCTCCCCCCCCCCCGGGGATTCCCTGTAAATACTGACACACTCCCCCCTCCCCCCACGGGGATTCCCTGTAAATACTGACACACTCCCCCCCCCCCCCCTGGGGATTCCCTGTAAATACTGACACACTCCCCCCTCCCCCCGGGGATTCCCTGTAAATACTGACACACTCCCCCCTCCCCCCCCCCAGGGATTCCCTGTAAATACTGACACACTCCCCCCTCCCCCCGGGGATTCCCTGTAAATACTGACACACTCCCCCCTCCCCCCTCCCGGGGATTCCCTGTAAATACTGACACACTCCCCCCTCCCCCCGGGGATTCCCTGTAAATACTGACACACTCCCCCCTCCCCCCGGGGATTCCCTGTAAATACTGACACACTCTCCCCTCCCCCCGGGGATCCCCTGTAAATACTGACATACTCCCCTCTCCACCCCCGGGGATTCCCTGTAAATACTGACACACTCCCCCCTCCCCCCACGGGGATTCCCTGTAAATACTGACACACTCCCCCCTCCCCCCTCCCCGGGGATTCCCTGTAAATACTGACACACTCCCCCCCCCCCCCCCCCCGGGGATTCCCTGTAAATACTGACACACTCCCCCCTCCCCCCCCCGGGGATTCCCTGTAAATACTGACACACTTTCCCCCCCCCTCCCCCCGGGGATTCCCTGTAAATACTGACACACTCCTCCCTCCCCCCCGGGGATTCCCTGTAAATACTGACACACTCCCCCCTCCCTCCCCCCCGGGGATTCCCTGTAAATACTGTCACACTCCCCCCTTCCCCTGGGGATTCCCTGTAAATACTGACACACTCCCCCCTCCCCCCGGGGATTCCCTGTAAATACTGACACACTCCCCCCTCCCCCTGGGGATTCCCTGTAAATACTGACACACTCCCCCCTCCCCCCGGGGATTCCCTGTAAATACTGACACACTCCCCCCCGTCCCTCCGGGGATTCCCTGTAAATACTGACACACTCCCCCCTCCCCACCGGGGATTCCCTGTAAATACTGACACACTCCCCCCGTCCCTCCGGGGATTCCCTGTAAATACTGACACACTCCCCCCTCCCCCTGGGGATTCCCTGTAAATACTGACACACTCCCCCCTCCCCCCGGGGATTCCCTGTAAATACTGACACACTCCCCCCCCCTCCCCCCCGGGGATTCCCTGTAAATACTGACACACTCCCCCCTCCCCACCGGGGATTCCCTGTAAATACTGACACACTCCCCCCGTCCCTCCGGGGATTCCCTGTAATTACTGACACACTCACCCCTCCCCCCGGGGATTCCCTGTAAATACTGACACACTCCCCCCGTCCCTCCGGGGATTCCCTGTAAATACTGACACACTCCCCCCCCCTCCCCCCCGGGGATTCCCTGTAAATACTGACACACTCCCCCCTCCCCCCCGGGGATTCCCTGTAAATACTGACACACTCCCCCCTCCCCCCCGGGGATTCCCTGTAATTACTGACACACTCACCCCTCCCCCCGGGGATTCCCTGTAAATACTGACACACTCCCCCCTCCCCCCGGGGATTCCCTGTAAATACTGACACACTCACCCCTCCCCCCGGGGATTCCCTGTAGATACTGACACACTTCCCCCTCCCCCCCGGGGATTCCCTGTAAATACTGACACACTCCCCCCTCACCGCCCCCCCCCCCCGGGGATTCCCTGTAAATACTGACACGATCCCCCTCCCCCCTCGGGGATTCCCTGTAAATACTGACACACTCCCCCCTCCCCCCGGGGATTCCCTGTAAATACTGACACACTCCCCCCCCCCCCCGGGGATTCCCTGTAAATACTGACACACTCCCCCCCCCCCACCCCCCGGGGATTCCCTGTAAATACTGACACACTCCCCCCGTCCCTCCGGGGATTCCCTGTAAATACTGACACACTCCCCCCTCCCCCCGGGGATTCCCTGTAAATAATGACACACTCCCCCCCCCACCCCTGACTCACCCCCCCCCCCCCACAATGTGAGCACACGCACCTCATTGAAATCTAGCGACGAATCATTGCAGAGAGCGCAGATTGTAGCAAGTTCAACCAGCCCATCGTACTGTCCACATTTAATCGTTTTCTCACTCTTCTGACTGTGTGTCAGAGAAAACATGGTTAACATTAAACACTCGGCACTGACCCTCCGACAGTGTGGGGCTCCCTCAGCACTGACCCTCCGACAGTGCCCACTCCCTCAGCACTGACCCTCCGACAGTGTGGGGCTCCCTCGGCACTGACCCTCCCACAGTGCGGGGCTCCCTCAGCACTGACCCTCCCACAGTGCGGGGCTCCCTCAGCGCTGACCCTCCCACAGTGCAGGGCTCCCTCAGCACTGACCCTCCCACAGTGCGGGGATCCCTCAGCACTGACCCTCCCTCAGTGCGGGGCTCCCTCAGCACTGACCCTCCCACTGTGCGGGGCTCCCTCAGCACTGACCCTCCACAGTGTGGGGCTCCCTCAGCACTGACCCTCCCTCAGTGCGGGGCTCCCTCAGCACTGACCCTCCCACAGTGCGGGGCTCCCTCAGCACTGACCCTCCCACAGTGTGGGGCTCCCTCAGCCCTGACCCTCCCTCAGTGCGGGGCTCCCTCAGCCCTGACCCTCCCTCAGTGCGGGTCTCCCTCAGCACTGACCCTCCCTCAGTGCGGGGCTCCATCAGCACTGACCCTCCCACAGTGCAGGTCTCCCTCAGCACTGACACTCCCAGAGTGCGGGGCTCCCTCAGCGCTGACCCTCAGACAGTGCGGAGCTCCCTCAGCACTGACACTCCCAGAGTGCGGGGCTCCCTCAGCACTGACCCTCCCACAGTGTGGGACTCCCTCAGCGCTGACCCTCCCACAGTGTGGGGCTCCCTCAGCGCTGACCCTCAGACAGTGTGGGACTCCCTCAGCGCTGACCCTCCCACAGTGTGGGGCTCCCTGAGCGCTGACACTCAGACAGTGTGGGACTCCCTCAGCGCTGACCCTCCCACAGTGTGGGACTCCCTGAGCACTGATCCTCGCACAGTGTGGGGCTCCCTCAGCACTGACCCTCCCACAGTGCAGGTCTCCCTCAGCACTGACACTCCCAGAGTGCGGGGCTCCATCAGCACTGACCCTCCCACAGTGCAGGTCTCCCTCAGCACTGACACTCCCAGAGTGCGGGGCTCCCTCAGCACTGACACTCCCAGTGTGCGGGGCTCCCTCAGCACTGACACTCCCAGTGTGCGGGGCTCCCTCAGCACTGACCCTCCCACAGTGTGGGGCTCCCTCAGCGCTGACACTCAGACAGTGTGGGACTCCCTCAGCGCTGACCCTCAGACAGTGCGGAGCTCCCTCAGCACTGACCCTCCCACAGTGCGGGTCTCCCTCAGCACTGACACTCCCAGAGTGCGGGGCTCCCTCAGCACTGACCCTCCCACAGTGTGCGGCTCCCTCAGCGCTGACCCTCCCACAGTGTGGGGCTCCCTCAGCGCTGACCCTCAGACAGTGTGGGGCTCCTTCAGCGCTGACACTCAGACAGTGTGGGACTCCCTCAGCGCTGACCCTCCCACAGTGTGGGGCTCCCTCAGCGCTGACCCTCAGACAGTGTGGGGCTCCCTCAGCGCTGACACTCAGACAGTGTGGGACTCCCTCAGCGCTGACCCTCCCACAGTGTGGGACTCCCTGAGCACTGACCCTCGCACAGTGTGGGGCTCCCTCAGCACTGACCCTCCCACAGTGCCCACTCCCTCAGCACTGACCCTCCGACAGTGTGGGGCTCCCTCGGCACTGACCCTCCCACAGTGCGGGGCTCCCTCAGCACTGACCCTCCCACAGTGTGGGGCTCCCTCAGCACTGACCCTCCCACAGTGTGGGGCTCCCTTAGCACTGACCCTCCCTCAGTGTGGGGCTCCCTCGGTGCTGACCCTCCCACAGTGCGGAGCTCTCTCCGCACTGACCCACCCACAGTGTGGGGCTCCCTCAGCACGGAGCCTCCCACAGTGTGGGGCTCCCTCAGCGCTGACTCTCCCACAGTGTGGGGCTCCCTCAGCACTGACCCTCCCACAGTGCGGGGCTCCCTCAGCACTGACCCTCCCACAGTGCGGGGCTCCCTCAGCGCTGACCCTCAGACAGTGCGGAGCTCCCACTGTTCTTTCAGAGCTGACCATCCACCAACCACCACCCCCTGACCCACCCCAACCCGACTCTTTGCAGACCCCGCCCTGCTTGGTGAGACGTGCTGGGTATCTCTGGTTCGGATCACCAGCGAGGGAGCAGTATGGAGCAGTATACTCACACATCTCCCTCTGGGGCGTAGGTCGAGCCCGTGATGGAGAACTCGTTCAGAGTGCAGACATCTCCCTCCACCTTGTCGAGCACAAACATCTGCAAAGGCACACACACAATCAGCAGCAGGAAGGCTCTCACATGGGACAATTTCCAAAAACCAATCCACCCTAACCTGTACATCCCTGGACACTACGGGACAATTTCCCCAAACCAATCCCACCCTAACCTGCACATCCCTGGGCACTACGGGACAACTTCCCAAAACCAATCCACCCTAACCTGCACATCCCTGGGCACTACGGGACAATTTCCCCAAACCAATCCCACCCTAACCTGCACATCCCTGGGCACTACGGGACAATTTCCCCACGGCCAATCCCACCCTAACCTGCACATCCCGAGGCACTACGGGACAATTTCCCCACGGCCAATCCCACCCTAACCTGTACATCCCTGGGCACTACGGGACAATTTCCCCACGGCCAATCCCACCCTAACCTGCACATCCCTGGGCACTACGGGACAATTTCCCCAAACCAATCCCACCCTAACCTGCACATCCCTGGGCACTACAGGACAATTTCCCAAAACCAATCCACCCTAACCTGCACATCCCTGGGCACTACGGGACAATTTCCCCAAACCAATCCCACCCTAACCTGCACATCCCTGGGCACTACGGGACAACTTCCCAAAACCAATCCACCCTAACCTGCACATCCCTGGGCACTACGGGACAACTTCCCAAAACCAATCCCACCCTAACCTGCACATCCCTGGGCACTACGGGACAACTTCCCAAAACCAACCCACCCTAACCTGCACATCCCTGGGCACTACGGGACAATTTCCCAAAACCAATCCCACCCTAACCTGCACATCCCTGGGCACTACGGGACAATTTCCCAAAACCAATCCCACCCTAACCTGCACATCCCTGGGCACTACGGGACAATTTCCCAAAACCAATCCCACCCTAACCTGCACATCCCTGGACACTACGGGACAATTTCCCTAAACCAATCCACCCTAACCTGCACATCCCTGGGCACTACGGGACAATTTCCCAAAACCAATCCACCCTAACCGGCACATCCCTGGGCACTACGGGACAATTTCCCCACGGCCGATCCACCCTAACCTGTACATCCCTGGGCACTACGGGACAATTTCCCAAAACCAATTCACCCTAACCTGTACATCCCTGGGCACTACGGGACAATTTCCCCACGGCCAATCCCACCCTAACCTGCACATCCCTGGGTACTACGGGACAATTTCCCCACGGCCAATCCACCCTAACCTGCACATCCCTGGGCACTACGGGACAATTTCCCCACGGCCAATCCCACCCTAACCTGCACATCCCTGGGCACTACGGGACAATTTCCCCACGGCCAATCCACCCTAACCTGCACATCCCTGGGCACTACGGGACAATTTCCCCACGGCCAATCCCACCCTAACCTGTACATCCCTGGGCACTACGGGACAATTTCCCCACGGCCAATCCCACCCTAACCTGTACATCCCTGGGCACTACGGGACAATTTCCCCATGGCCAATCCCACCCTAACCTGCACATCCCTGGGCACTACGGGACAATTTCCCAAAACCAATCCCAACCTAACCTGCACATCCCTGGGCACTACGGGACAATTTCCCAAAACCAATCCACCCTAACCTGCACATCCCTGGGCACTACGGGACAATTTCCCAAAACCAATCCACCCTAACCTGCACATCCCTGGGCACTACGGGACAATTTCCCAAAACCAATCCACCCTAACCGGCACATCCCTGGGCACTACGGGACAATTTCCCCACGGCCAATCCACCCTAACCTGCACATCCCTGGGCACTACGGGACAAATTCCCAAAACCAATTCACCCTAACCTGTAGATCCCTGGGCACTACGGGACAATTTCCCAAAACCAATTCACCCTAACCTGTACATCCCTGGGCACTACGGGACAATTTCCCCACGGCCAATCCCACCCTAACCTGCACATCCCTGGGTACTACGGGACAATTTCCCCACGGCCAATCCACCCTAACCTGCACATCCCTGGGCACTACGGGACAATTTCCCCACGGCCAATCCCACCCTAACCTGCACATCCCTGGGCACTACGGGACAATTTCCCAAAACCAATCCCACCCTAACCTGCACATCCCTGGGCACTACGGGACAATTTCCCAAAACCAATCCACCCTAACCTGCACATCCCTGGGCACTACGGGACAATTTCCCAAAACCAATCCACCCTAACCGGCACATCCCTGGGCACTACGGGACAATTTCCCCACGGCCAATCCACCCTAACCTGCACATCCCTGGGCACTACGGGACAATTTCCCAAAACCAATGCACCCTAACCTGTAGATCCCTGGGGACTACGGGACAATTTCCCAAAACCAATTCACCCTAACCTGTACATCCCTGGGCACTACGGGACAATTTCCCCACGGCCGATCCACCCTAACCTGTACATCCCTGGGCACTACGGGACAATTTCCCCACGGCCGATCCACCCTAACCTGTACATCCCTGGGCACTATGGGACAATTTCCCCACGGCCGATCCCACCCTAACCTGCACATCCCTGGGCACTACAGGACAATTTCCCCACAGCCGATCCACCCAAACCTGCACATCCCTGGGCACTACGGGACAATTTCCCCACGGCCGATCCCACCCTAACCTGCACATCCCTGGGCACTACGGGACAATTTCCCCACTGCCAATCCCACCCTAACCTGCACATCCCTGGGCACTATGGGACAATTTCCCCACGGCCAATCCACCCTAACCTACACATCCCTGGGTACTACGGGACAATTTCCCCACGGCCAATCCCACCCTAACCTGTACATCCCTGGGCACTATGGGACAATTTCCCCATGGCCAATCCCACCCTAACCTGTACATCCCTGGGCACTACGGGACAATTTCTCCACGGCTGATCCACCCTAACCTGTACATCCCTGGGCACTACGGGACAATTTCCCCAACGGCCGATCCACCCTAACCTGCACATCCCTGGGCACTACGGGACAATTTCTCCACTGCCGACCCACCCTAACCTGCACATCCATGGGCACTACGGGACAATTTCCCCACGGCCAATCCACCCTAACCTGCACATCCCTGGGCACTATGGGACAATTTCCCCACGGCCAATCCACCCTAACCTGCACATCCATGGGCACTACGGGACAATTTCCCCACGGCCAATCCACCCTAACCTGCACATCCCTGGGCACTACGGGACAATTTCCCCACGGCCGATCCCACCCTAACCTGCACATCCCTGGGCACTATGGGACAATTTCCCCACGGCCGATCCCACCCTAACCTGTACATCCCTGGGCACTACGGGACAATTTCCCCACGGCCGATCCACCCTAACCTGCACATCCCTGGGCACTACGGGACAATTTCTCCACGGCCGATCCACCCTAACCCGCACATCCCTGGGCACTACGGGACAATTTCCCCACGGCCAATCCCACCCTAACCTGTACATTCCTGGGCACTACGGGACAATTTCCCCACGGCCAATCCCACCCTAACCTGTACATCCCTGGGCACTACGGGACAATTTCCCCACGGCCAATCCCACCCTAACCTGTACATCCCTGGGCACTACGGGACAATTTCCCCACGGCTGATCCACCCTAACCTGTACATCCCTGGGCACTACGGGACAATTTCCCCATGGCCAATCCCACCCTAACCTGCACATCCCTGGGCACTACGGGACAATTTCCCCACGGCTGATCCACCCTAACCTGTACATCCCTGGGCACTACGGGACAATTTCCCCACGGCCGATCCACCCTAACCCGCACATCCCTGGGCACTATGGGACAATTTCCCCACGGCCAATCCACCCTAACCTGTACATCCCTGGGCACTACGGGACAATTTCCCCATGGCCAATCCCACCCTAACCCGCACATCCCTGGGCACTATGGGACAATTTCCCCACGGCCAATCCCAGCCCTACCTGGACATCCTCCACGGCCCGATCTCACGGCCTAACCTGCACATCTTTGGACTGTGGGAGGAAAGTGGAGCACCTGGAGGAATCCCATGCAGACACTGGGGGGGGGGAGAATGGGCAAACTCCACACAGAGAGTGTCTGCCGAGGGGGGGGGGGTGGGGGGGGGGGATCTCGAACCTGGGTCCCTGGCGCCATGGGGCTGCAGTGTTAACCACTGAGCCACCCTGCTGCTGGCCACTAAGTGGTCCTGAATGTG
>NW_027310481.1:0-38224 GCF_047496795.1 Chiloscyllium punctatum
TGGGGGTCCCAGGATCCTTCCTGTCGTCCGAAAACATGGGTATTCCTCCCCGACTCTGAGACAGCACCCTCCCAGGGACCCGAGCCCCCTCCTGCAACCTTCTCCCCCTCTCTCTGTCTCTCTCTCTGTCTCTCTCTCTCTGTCAGTCTCTCTGTCGATCTGAGTCACTCTCTCTCTGTCTCAGTCTGTGTGTGTCTGTTTCTCTCTCCCTCTCTCTCTCTCTCCCCCCCTCTCTCTCTCTGTCTGTCTCTCCCTCTCTCTCTCTGTCTCTCTCTCTCTGTCTCTCTCTCTGTCTGTCTCTCTCTCTGTCCCTCTCTCTCTGTCTCTCTCTCTCTGTCAGTCTCTCTGTCGATCTGAGTCACTCTCTCTCTGTCTCAGTCTGTGTGTGTCTGTCTCTCTCTCCCTCTCTCTCTCTCTCTCTCCCCCCCCCCCCTCTCTCTCTCTGTCCCTCTCTGTCCCCTCTGTCTCTCTCTCTCGCTCTCTCTGTCCCTCTCTGTCTCTCGGTCCCTCTCTCTCTCTCTCTCTCTCTGTCCCTCTCTGTCACTCGGTCCCCCCCCCTCTCTCCCTCTCTGTCTCTCTCTCTCTCTCTGTCCCTCTCTGTCCCCTCTGTCTCTCTCTCTCTCTCTCTCTGTCCCTCTCTGTCTCTCGGTCCCTCTCTCTCTCTCTCTCTCTGTCCCTCTCTGTCTCTCGGTCCCCCCCCTCTCCCTCTCTGTCTCTCTCTCTCTCTCCCTCTCTGTCTCTCTCTCTCTCTCTCTCTGTCTCTCTCTCTCTCTCCCTCTCTGTCTCTCTCTCTATCTCTCTGTCTCTCTCTCTCTCTCTCTGTCTCTCTCTCTCTCTCTCTGTCCCTCTCTGTCCCTCTGTCTCTCTCTGTCTCTCTTTCTGTCCCTCTGTCTCTCTCTGTCTCTCTCTCTCTGTCTCTCTCTCTCTGTCCCTCTCTCTCTCTCTCTCTCTCTGTCCCTCTCTGTCTCTCGGTCCCTCGCTCTCTGTCTCTCTCTCTCGGTCTCTCTTTCTGTCCCTCTCTCTCTCTGTCCCTCCCTCTCTCTCTCTCTCTCTCTCTCTGTGTGTGGGTGTGTCCCCTTCCTCCGGTGATCGGTCTGAGCTCTACACCCACGGTCTGGCTGCCCGTGAAACCTCCTTGGGTCGGACCCCCCCGGTACCTCTCCCCCACCGACCGACTGCGCCCCTGCAGGTTTTCCCCCCCAGACTCCCCCCCCGGGTCTGGCGGCTGGGCGCGGCCGCCTCTCTGGCCCAAACCAACCCGGTTCCACCCCCCACCCCGACCCCTACTCCCCTCCTCTCCGCGTCTCTCTCTCTCTCTCCCCTTTGTCTGTGAGCGGAGCCTGTTTCCTCAGCTCCCTTCCGCGTCCCGGGAATGGGCCAACTCGAGGGAGGAAGGAAGGAAGGAAGGAAGTGTCACAGGGGGACAGCACTGGATCAGGGGAAGAGGGAGGGAGGGGTCTTTAAGCCCCCCCCCCCCCCCATCACCGAGGGCAAGCCCACCCGGACACTGTCCCAGAATCCCCCACGGGATGGACACAGGACATTCGGCCACCCCCAGACCACACCGACCCTCCGAAAACTATCCCGCCCAGGCCCGTTTTACGCCCCCCCCCCCCCAATGCCTCAATATTTACCCCCTACCCGTGGGCACGATGGGTAATGTTAACGTGACAGGTTACAGACACAGAAAGGGCTGGAAAAACTCAGCAGGTCTGTGCAGAGAGAGAAACAGGGTTAACGTTACAGGTTATAGACACAGAAAGGGCTGGAGAAACTCAGCAGGTCCGTGCACAGAGAGAGAGAGAGAGAAACAGGGTTAACGTGACAGGTTATAGACACAGAAAGGGCTGGAGAAACTCAGCAGGTCTGTGCACAGAGAGAGAGAGAAACAGGGTTAACGTTACAGGTTATAGACACAGAAAGGGCTGGAGAAACTCAGCAGGTCTGTGCACACAGAGAGAGAGAGAAACAGGGTTAACGTTACAGGGTATAGACACAGAAAGGGCTGGAGAAACTCAGCAGGTCTGTGCACACAGAGAGAGAGAGAAACAGGGTTAACGTTACAGGGTTATAGACACAGAAAGGGCTGGAGAAACTCAGCAGGTCTGTGCACAGAGAGAGAGAGAAACAGGGTTAACGTTACAGGTTATAGACACAGAAAGGGCTGGAGAAACTCAGCAGGTCTGTGCACAGAGAGAGAGAGAAACAGGGTTAACGTTACAGGTTAAAGACACAGAAAGGGCTGGAGAAACTCAGCAGGTCTGTGCACAGAGAGAGAGAGAAACAGGGTTAACGTTACAGGTTAAAGACACAGAAAGGGCTGGAGAAACTCAGCAGGTCTGTGCACAGAGAGAGAGAGAAACAGGGTTAACGTTACAGGTTATAGACACAGAAAGGGCTGGAGAAACTCAGCAGGTCTGTGCACAGAGAGAGAGAGAGAAACAGGGTTAACGTTACAGGTTATAGACACAGAAAGGGCTGGAGAAACTCAGCAGGTCTGTGCACACAGAGATAGAGAGAAACAGGGTTAACGTTACAGGTTATAGACACAGAAAGGGCTGGAGAAACTCAGCAGGTCTGTGCACAGAGAGAGAGAGAAACAGGGTTAACGTTACAGGGTATAGACACAGAAAGAGCTGGAGAAACTCAGCAGGTCTGTGCACAGAGAGAGAGAGAAACAGGGTTAACGTTACAGGTTATAGACACAGAAAGGGCTGGAGAAACTCAGCAGGTCCGTGCACAGAGAGAGAGAGAAACAGGGTTAACGTTACAGGTTATAGACACAGAGAGGGCTGGAGAAACTCAGCAGGTCTGTGCAGACAGAGAGAGAGAGAGAAACAGGGTTAACGTTACAGGTTATAGACACAGAAAGGGCTGGAGAAACTCAGCAGGTCTGTACACGGAGAGAGAGAAACAGGGTGAACGTTACAGGTTATAGACACAGAAAGGGCTGGAGAAACTCAGCAGGTCTGTGCACAGAGAGAGAGAGAAACAGGGTTAACGTTACAGGTTATAGACACAGAAAGGGCTGGAGAAACTCAGCAGGTCTGTGCAGACAGAGAGAGAGAGAGAGAAACAGGGTTAACGTTACAGGTTATAGATACAGAAAGGGCTGGAGAAACTCAGCAGGTCTGTGCACAGAGAGAGAGAGAGAGAAACAGGGTTAACGTTACAGGTTATAGACACAGAAAGGGCTGGAGAAACTCAGCAGGTCTGTGCAGACAGAGAGAGAGAGAGAGAAACAGGGTTAACGTTACAGGTTATAGACACAGAAAGGGCTGGAGAAACTCAGCAGGTCTGTGCACAGAGAGAGAGAGAAACAGGGTTAACGTTACAGGTTATAGACACAGAAAGGGCTGGAGAAACTCAGCAGGTCTGTGCACAGAGAGAGAGAGAGAAACAGGGTTAACGTTACAGGTTATAGACACAGAAAGGGCTGGAGAAACTCAGCAGGTCTGTGTACAGAGAGGGAGAGAAACAGGGTTAACGTTACAGGGTATAGACACAGAAAGGGCTGGAGAAACTCAGCAGGTCTGTGCATACAGAGAGAGAGAGAGAAACAGGGTTAACGTTACAGGGTATAGACACAGAAAGGGCTGGAGAAACTCAGCAGGTCTGTGCATACAGAGAGAGAGAGAGAAACAGGGTTAACGTTACAGGTTATAGACACAGAAAGGGCTGGAGAAACTCAGCAGGTCTGTGTACAGAGAGGGAGAGAAACAGGGTTAACGTTACAGGTTATAGACACAGAAAGGGCTGGAGAAACTCAGCAGGTCTGTGCACAGAGAGAGAGAGAGAAACAGGGTTAACGTTACAGGTTATAGACACAGAAAGGGCTGGAGAAACTCAGCAGGTCTGTGAACAGAAAGAGAGAGAAACAGGGTTAACGGTACAGGTTATAGACACAGAAAGGGCTGGAGAAACTCAGCAGGTCTGTGCACAGAGAGAGAGAGAGAAACAGGGTTAACGTTACAGGTTATAGACACAGAAAGGGCTGGAGAAACTCAGCAGGTCTGTGTACAGAGAGGGAGAGAAACAGGGTTAACGTTACAGGTTATAGACACAGAAAGGGCTGGAGAAACTCAGCAGGTCTGTGCACAGAGAGAGAGAAACAGGGTTAACGTTACAGGTTATAGACACAGAAAGGGCTGGAGAAACTCAGCAGGTCTGTGCACAGAGAGAGAGAGAGAAACAGGGTTAACGTTACAGGTTATAGACACAGAAAGGGCTGGAGAAACTCAGCAGGTCTGTGCACAGAGAGAGAGAGAGAGAAACAGGGTTAACGTTACAGGGTATAGACACAGAAAGGGCTGGAGAAACTCAGCAGGTCTGTGCACAGAGAGAGAGAGAGAGAAACAGGGTTAACGTTACAGGTTATAGACACAGAAAGGGCTGGAGAAACTCAGCAGGTCTGTGCACCGAGAGAGAGAAACAGGGTTAACGTTACAGGGTATCGACACAGAAAGGGCTGGAGAACCTCAGCAGGTCTGTGCACAGAGAGAGAGAGAGAGAGAAGACAAACAGGGTTAACGGTACAGGTTATAGACACAGAAAGGGCTGGAGAAACTCAGCAGGTCTGTGCACAGAGAGAGAGAGAAACAGGGTTAACGTTACAGGTTATAGACACAGAAAGGGCTGGAGAAACTCAGCAGGTCTGTGCACAGAGAGAGAGAAACAGGGTTAACGTAACAGGTTATAGACACAGAAAGGGCTGGGAGAAACTCAGCAGGTCTGTGCACACAGAGAGAGAGAGAGAAACAGGGTTAACGTTACAGGTTATAGACACAGAAAGGGCTGGAGAAACTCAGCAGGTCTGTGCAGACAGAGAGAGAGAAACAGGGTTAATGTTACCGGGTATAGACACAGAGAGGGCTGGAGAAACTCAGCAGGTCTGTGCAGACAGAGAGAGAGAAACAGGGTTAATGTTACAGGGTATAGACACAGAAAGGGCTGGAGAAACTCAGCAGGTCTGTGCACACAGAGAGAGAGAGAAACAGGGTTAACGTTACAGGTTATAGACACAGAAAGGGCTGGAGAAACTCAGCAGGTCTGTGCACAGAGAGAGAGAGAAACAGGGTTAACGTTACAGGTTATAGACACAGAAAGGGCTGGAGAAACTCAGCAGGTCTGTGCAGACAGAGAGAGAGAGAAACAGGGTTAACGTTACAGGTTATAGACACAGAAAGGGCTGGAGAAACTCAGCAGGTCTGTGCACAGAGAGAGAGAAACAGGGTTAACGTTACAGGTTATAGACACAGAAAGGGCTGGAGAAACTCAGCAGGTCTGTGCACAGAGAGAGAGAGAAACAGGGTTAACGTTACAGGTTATAGACACAGAAAGGGCTGGAGAAACTCAGCAGGTCTGTGCACAGAGAGAGAGAGAAACAGGGTTAACGTTACAGGGTATAGACACAGAGAGGGCTGGAGAAACTCAGCAGGTCTGTGCACAGAGAGAGAGAAACAGGGTTAACGTTATAGGTTATAGACACAGAAAGGGCTGGAGAAACTCAGCAGGTCTGTGCACAGAGAGAGAGAGAGAAACAGGGTTAAACATTACAGGGTATAGACACAGAAAGGGCTGGAGAAACTCAGCAGGTCTGTGCACAGAGAGAGAGAGAAACAGGGTTAACGTTATAGGTTATAGACACAGAAAGGGCTGGAGAAACTCAGCAGGTCTGTGCACAGAGAGAGAGAGAGAAACAGGGTTAACGTTACAGGTTATAGACACAGAAAGGGCTGGAGAAACTCAGCAGGTCAGTGCACAGAGAGAGAGAGAGAAACAGGGTTAACGTTACAGGTTATAGACACAGAAAGGGCTGGAGAAACTCAGCAGGTCTGTGCACAGAGAGAGAGAGAGAAACAGGGTTAACGTTACAGGTTATAGACACAGAAAGGGCTGGAGAAACTCAGCAGGTCTGTGCACAGAGAGAGAGAGAGAGAAACAGGGTTAATGTTACAGGTTATAGACACAGAAAGGGCTGGAGAAACTCAGCAGGTCGGTGCACAGAGAGAGAGAGAGAAACAGGGTTAACGTGAGAGGTTATAGACACAGAAAGGGCTGGAGAAACTCAGCAGGTCTGTACACAGAGAGAGAGAGAAACAGGGTTAACGTTACAGGTTATAGACACAGAAAGGGCTGGAGAAACTCAGCAGGTCTGTGCACAGAGAGAGAGAGAGAGAGAGAAACAGGGTTAACGTGACAGCTTATAGACACAGAAAGGGCTGGAGAAACTCAGCAGGTCTGTGCACAGAGAGAGAGAAACAGGGTTAACGTAACAGGTTATAGACACAGAAAGGGCTGGAGAAACTCAGCAGGTCTGTGCACAGAGAGAGAGAAACAGGGTTAACGTAACAGGTTATAGACACAGAAAGGGCTGGAGAAACTCAGCAGGTCTGTGCACACAGAGAGAGAGAAACAGGGTTAATGTTACAGGGTATAGACACAGAGAGGGCTGGAGAAACTCAGCAGGTCTGTGCAGACAGAGAGAGAGAAACAGGGTTAACGTTACAGGGTATAGACACAGAAAGGCTGGAGAAACTCAGCAGGTCTGTGCACACAGAGAGAGAGAGAAACAGGGTTAACGTTACAGGTTATAGACACAGAAAGGGCTGGAGAAACTCAGCAGGTCTGTGCACAGAGAGAGAGAGAAACAGGGTTAACGTTACAGGTTATAGACACAGAAAGGGCTGGAGAAAACTCAGCAGGTCTGTGCAGACAGAGAGAGAGAGAAACAGGGTTAACGTTACAGGTTATAGACACAGAAAGGGCTGGAGAAACTCAGCAGGTCTGTGCACACAGAGAGAGAGAGAGAAACAGGGTTAACGTTACAGGTTATAGACACAGAAAGGGCTGGAGAAACTCAGCAGGTCTCTGTACAGAGAGGGAGAGAAACAGGGTTAACGTTACAGGTTATAGACACAGAAAGGGCTGGAGAAACTCAGCAGGTCTGTGCACAGAGAGAGAGAGAAACAGGGTTAACGTTACAGGTTATAGACACAGAAAGGGCTGGAGAAACTCAGCAGGTCTGTGCACAGAGAGAGAGAGAAACAGGGTTAACGTTACAGGGGAAAGACACAGAGAGGGCTGGAGAAACTCAGCAGGTCTGTGCACAGAGAGAGAGAAACAGGGTTAACGTTACAGGGTATAGACACAGAAAGGGCTGGAGAAACTCAGCAGGTCTGTGCACAGAGAGAGAGAGAAACAGGGTTAACGTTACAGGTTATAGACACAGAAAGGGCTGGAGAAACTCAGCAGGTCTGTGCACAGAGAGAGAGAGAGAAACAGGGTTAACGTTACAGGTTATAGACACAGAAAGGGCTGGAGAAACTCAGCAGGTCAGTGCACAGAGAGAGAGAGAGAAACAGGGTTAACGTTACAGGTTATAGACACAGAAAGGGCTGGAGAAACTCAGCAGGTCTGTGCACAGAGAGAGAGAGAGAAACAGGGTTAACGTTACAGGTTATAGACACAGAAAGGGCTGGAGAAACTCAGCAGGTCTGTGCACAGAGAGAGAGAGAGAAACAGGGTTAATGTTACAGGTTATAGACACAGAAAGGGCTGGAGAAACTCAGCAGGTCGGTGCACAGAGAGAGAGAGAGAAACAGGGTTAACGTGAGAGGTTATAGACACAGAAAGGGCTGGAGAAACTCAGCAGGTCTGTGCACAGAGAGAGAGAGAGAGAGAAACAGGGTTAACGTTACAGGTTATAGACACAGAAAGGGCTGGAGAAACTCAGCAGGTCTGTGCACAGAGAGAGAGAGAGAGAGAAACAGGGTTAACGTGACAGCTTATAGACACAGAAAGGTCTGGAGAAACTCAGCAGGTCTGTGCACAGAGAGAGAGAGAGAGAGAGAAACAGGGTTAACGTTACAGGTTATAGACACAGAAAGGGCTGGAGAAACTCAGCAGGTCTGTGCAGAGAGAGAAACAGGGTTAACGTTACAGGTTATAGACACAGAAAGGGCTGGAGAAACTCAGCAGGTCTGTGCACAGAGAGAGAGAGAAACAGGGTTAACGTTACAGGGTATAGACACAGAAAGAGCTGGAGAAACTCAGCAGGTCTGTGCACAGAGAGAGAGAGAAACAGGGTTAACGTTACAGGTTATAGACACAGAAAGGGCTGGAGAAACTCAGCAGGTCTGTGCACAGAGAGAGAGAGAGAAACAGGGTTAACGTTACAGGTTATAGACACAGAAAGGGCTGGAGAAACTCAGCAGGTCCGTGCACAGAGAGAGAGAGAGAAACAGGGTTAACGTCACAGGGTATAGACACAGAAAGGGCTGGAGAAACTCAGCAGGTCTGTACACAGAGAGAGAGAGAAACAGGGTTAACGTTACAGGTTATAGACACAGAAAGGGCTGGAGAAACTCAGCAGGTCTGTGCACAGAGAGAGAGAGAGAGAAACAGGGTTAACGTTACAAGTTATAGACACAGAAAGGGCTGGAGAAACTCAGCAGGTCTGTGCAGACAGAGAGAGAGAGAAACAGGGTTAACGTTACAGGTTATAGACACAGAAAGGGCTGGAGAAACTCAGCAGGTCTGTGCACAGAGAGAGAGAGAAACAGGGTTAACGTTACAGGTTATAGACACAGAAAGGGCTGGAGAAACTCAGCAGGTCTGTGCACAGAGAGAGAGAGAAACAGGGTTAACGTTACAGGTTATAGACACAGAAAGGGCTGGAGAAACTCAGCAGGTCTGTGCACACAGAGAGAGAGAGAAACAGGGTTAACGTTACAGGGTATAGACACAGAAAGGGCTGGAGAAACTCAGCAGGTCTGTGCACAGAGAGAGAGAGAAACAGGGTTAACGTTACAGGTTATAGACACAGAAAGGGCTGGAGAAACTCAGCAGGTCTGTGCACACAGAGATAGAGAGAAACAGGGTTAACGTTACAGGTTATAGACACAGAAAGGGCTGGAGAAACTCAGCAGGTCTGTGAACAGAAAGAGAGAGAAACCGGGTTAACGTTACAGGTTATAGACACAGAAAGGGCTGGAGAAACTCAGCAGGTCTGTGCACAGAGAGAGAGAGAGAAACAGGGTTAACGTGACAGGTTATAGATACAGAAAGGGCTGGAGAAACTCAGCAGGTCTGTGCGCAGAGAGAGAGAGAGAAACAGGGTTAACGTTACAGGTTATAGACACAGAAAGGGCTGGAGAAACTCAGCAGGTCTGTGCACACAGAGATAGAGAGAAACAGGGTTAACGTTACAGGTTATAGACACAGAAAGGGCTGGAGAAACTCAGCAGGTCTGTGCACAGAGAGAGTGAGAAACAGGGTTAACGTTACAGGTTATAGACACAGAAAGGGCTGGAGAAACTCAGCAGGTCTGTGCACAGAGAGAGAGAGAAACAGGGTTAACGTTACAGGTTATAGACACAGAAAGGGCTGGAGAAACTCAGCAGGTCTGTGCACAGAGAGAGAGAGAGAGAGAGAGAGAAACAGGGTTAACGTTACAGGGTATAGACACAGAAAGGGCTGGAGAAACTCAGCAGGTCTGTGCACAGAGAGAGAGAGAGAGAAACAGGGTTAACGTTACAGGGTATAGACACAGAAAGGGCTGGAGAAACTCAGCAGGTCTGTGCAGAGAGAGAGAGAAACAGTGTTAACGTTACAGGTTATAGACACAGAAAGGGCTGGAGAAACTCAGCAGGTCTGTGCACAGAGAGAGAGAGAAACAGGGTTAACGTAACAGGTTATAGACACAGAAAGGGCTGGAGAAACTCAGCAGGTCTGTGCACAGAGAGAGAGAGAGAAACAGGGTTAACGTAACAGGTTATAGACACAGAAAGGGCTGGAGAAACTCAGCAGGTCTGTGCACAGAGAGAGAGAGAAACAGGGTAAACGTTACAGGTTATAGACACAGAAAGGGCTGGAGAAACTCAGCAGGTCTGAGCACAGAGAGAGAGAGAGAAACAGGGGTAACGTTACAGGTTATAGACACAGAAAGGGCTGGAGAAACTCAGCAGGTCTGTGCACAGAGAGAGAGAGAAACAGGGTTAACGTTACAGGTTATAGACACAGAAAGGGCTGGAGAAACTCAGCAGGTCTGTGCACAGAGAGAGAGAGAGAAAAAGGGTTAACGTTACAGGTTATAGACACAGAAAGGGCTGGAGAAACTCAGCAGGTCTGTGCACAGGGAGAGAGAGAGAAACAGGGTTAACGTTACAGGGTATAGACACAGCAAGGGCTGGAGAATCTCAGCAGGTCTGTGCAGAGAGAGAGAGAGAAACAGGGTTAACGTTACAGGTTATAGACACAGAAAGGGCTGGAGAAACTCAGCAGGTCTGTGCACAGAGAGAGAGAGAAACAGGGTTAACGTTATAGGTTATAGACACAGAAAGGGCTGGAGAAACTCAGCAGGTCTGTGCACAGAGAGTGAGAGAAACAGGGTTAACGGTACAGGTTATAGACACAGAAAGGGCTGGAGAAACTCAGCAGGTCTGTGCAGAGAGAGAGAGAAACAGGGTTAACGTTACAGGTTATAGACACAGAAAGGGCTGGAGAAACTCAGCAGGTCTGTGCACAGAGAGAGAGAGAAACAGGGTTAACGTTACAGGTTATAGACACAGAAAGGGCTGGAGAAACTCAGCAGGTCTGTGCACAGGGAGAGAGAGAGAAACAGGGTTAACGTTACAGGTTATAGACACAGAAAGGGCTGGAGAAACTCAGCAGGTCTGTGCAGGGAGAGAGAGAGAAACAGGGTTAACGTTACAGGGTATAGACACAGAAAGCGCTGGAGAAACTCAGCAGGTCTGAGCACAGAGAGAGAGAAACAGGGTTAACGTTACAGGGTATAGACACAGAGAGGGCTGGAGAAACTCAGCAGGTCTGTGCAGAGAGAGAGAGAAACAGGGTTAACGTTACAGGTTATAGACACAGAAAGGGCTGGAGAAACTCAGCAGGTCTGTGCACAGAGAGAGAGAGAAACAGGGTTAACGTTACTGGTTATAGACACAGAAAGGGCTGGAGAAACTCAGCAGGTCCGTGCACAGAGAGAGAGAGAGAAACAGGGTTAACGTGACAGGTTATAGATACAGAAAGGGCTGGAGAAACTCAGCAGGTCTGTGCGCAGAGAGAGAGAGAGAAACAGGGTTAACGTGACAGGTTATAGATACAGAAAGGGCTGGAGAAACTCAGCAGGTCTGTGCGCAGAGAGAGAGAGAGAAACAGGGTTAACGTTACAGGTTATAGACACAGAAAGGGCTGGAGAAACTCAGCAGGTCAGTGCACCGAGAGAGAGAGAAACAGGGTTAACGTTACAGGTTATAGACACAGAAAGGGCTGGAGAAACTCAGCAGGTCTGTGCACAGAGAGAGAGAGAGAGAAACAGGGTTAACGTTACAGGTTATAGACACAGAAAGGGCTGGAGAAACTCAGCAGGTCTGTGCACAGAGAGAGAGAGAGAGAAACAGGGTTAACGTTACAGGGTATAGACACAGAAAGGGCTGGAGAAACTCAGCAGGTCTGTGCACAGAGAGAGAGAGAAACAGGGTTAACGTTACAGGTTATAGACACAGAAAGGGCTGGAGAAACTCAGCAGGTCTGTGCAGACAGAGAGAGAGAGAAACAGGGTTAACGTTACAGGTTATAGACACAGAAAGGGCTGGAGAAACTCAGCAGGTCTGTGCACAGAGAGAGAGAGAAACAGGGTTAACGTTACAGGTTATAGACACAGAAAGGGCTGGAGAAACTCAGCAGGTCTGTGCAGACAGAGAGAGAGAGAGAAACAGGGTTAACGTTACAGGTTATAGACACAGAAAGGGCTGGAGAAACTCAGCAGGTCTGTGCACACAGAGAGAGAGAGAAACAGGGTTAACGTTACAGGGTATAGACACAGAAAGGGCTGGAGAAACTCAGCAGGTCTGTGCACAGAGAGAGAGAGAAACAGGGTTAACGTTACAGGTTATAGACACAGAGAGGGCTGGAGAAACTCAGCAGGTCTGTGCACACAGAGATAGAGAGAAACAGGGTTAACGTTACAGGGTATAGACACAGAAAGGGCTGGAGAAACTCAGCAGGTCTGTGCAGACAGAGAGAGAGAGAGAGAAACAGGGTTAACGTTACAGGTTATAGACACAGAAAGGGCTGGAGAAACTCAGCAGGTCTGTGAACAGAAAGAGAGAGAAACCGGGTTAACGTTACAGGTTATAGACACAGAAAGGGCTGGAGAAACTCAGCAGGTCTGTGCACAGAGAGAGAGAGAGAAACAGGGTTAACGTGACAGGTTATAGACACAGAAAGGGCTGGAGAAACTCAGCAGGTCTGTGAACAGAAAGAGAGAGAAACCGGGTTAACGTTACAGGTTATAGACACAGAAAGGGCTGGAGAAACTCAGCAGGTCTGTGAACAGAAAGAGAGAGAAACCGGGTTAACGTTACAGGTTATAGACACAGAAAGGGCTGGAGAAACTCAGCAGGTCTGTGCACAGAGAGAGAGAGAGAAACAGGGTTAACGTGACAGGTTATAGATACAGAAAGGGCTGGAGAAACTCAGCAGGTCTGTGCGCAGAGAGAGAGAGAGAAACAGGGTTAACGTTACAGGTTATAGACACAGAGAGGGCTGGAGAAACTCAGCAGGTCTGTGCACAGAGAGAGAGAAACAGGGTTAACGTTACAGGGTATAGACACAGAAAGGGCTGGAGAAACTCAGCAGGTCTGTGCACAGAGAGAGAGAGAAACAGGGTTAACGTTATAGGTTATAGACACAGAAAGGGCTGGAGAAACTCAGCAGGTCTGTGCACAGAGAGAGAGAGAGAAACAGGGTTAACGTTACAGGTTATAGACACAGAAAGGGCTGGAGAAACTCAGCAGGTCAGTGCACAGAGAGAGAGAGAGAAACAGGGTTAACGTTACAGGTTATAGACACAGAAAGGGCTGGAGAAACTCAGCAGGTCTGTGCACAGAGAGAGAGAGAGAAACAGGGTTAACGTTACAGGTTATAGACACAGAAAGGGCTGGAGAAACTCAGCAGGTCTGTGCACAGAGAGAGAGAGAGAGAAACAGGGTTAATGTTACAGGTTATAGACACAGAAAGGGCTGGAGAAACTCAGCAGGTCGGTGCACAGAGAGAGAGAGAGAAACAGGGTTAACGTGAGAGGTTATAGACACAGAAAGGGCTGGAGAAACTCAGCAGGTCTGTACACAGAGAGAGAGAGAAACAGGGTTAACGTTACAGGTTATAGACACAGAAAGGGCTGGAGAAACTCAGCAGGTCTGTGCACAGAGAGAGAGAGAGAGAGAAACAGGGTTAACGTGACAGCTTATAGACACAGAAAGGGCTGGAGAAACTCAGCAGGTCTGTGCACAGAGAGAGAGAAACAGGGTTAACGTAACAGGTTATAGACACAGAAAGGGCTGGAGAAACTCAGCAGGTCTGTGCACAGAGAGAGAGAAACAGGGTTAACGTAACAGGTTATAGACACAGAAAGGGCTGGAGAAACTCAGCAGGTCTGTGCACACAGAGAGAGAGAAACAGGGTTAATGTTACAGGGTATAGACACAGAGAGGGCTGGAGAAACTCAGCAGGTCTGTGCAGACAGAGAGAGAGAAACAGGGTTAACGTTACAGGGTATAGACACAGAAAGGGCTGGAGAAACTCAGCAGGTCTGTGCACACAGAGAGAGAGAGAAACAGGGTTAACGTTACAGGTTATAGACACAGAAAGGGCTGGAGAAACTCAGCAGGTCTGTGCACAGAGAGAGAGAGAAACAGGGTTAACGTTACAGGTTATAGACACAGAAAGGGCTGGAGAAACTCAGCAGGTCTGTGCAGACAGAGAGAGAGAGAAACAGGGTTAACGTTACAGGTTATAGACACAGAAAGGGCTGGAGAAACTCAGCAGGTCTGTGCACACAGAGAGAGAGAGAGAAACAGGGTTAACGTTACAGGTTATAGACACAGAAAGGGCTGGAGAAACTCAGCAGGTCTCTGTACAGAGAGGGAGAGAAACAGGGTTAACGTTACAGGTTATAGACACAGAAAGGGCTGGAGAAACTCAGCAGGTCTGTGCACAGAGAGAGAGAGAAACAGGGTTAACGTTACAGGTTATAGACACAGAAAGGGCTGGAGAAACTCAGCAGGTCTGTGCACAGAGAGAGAGAGAAACAGGGTTAACGTTACAGGGGAAAGACACAGAGAGGGCTGGAGAAACTCAGCAGGTCTGTGCACAGAGAGAGAGAAACAGGGTTAACGTTACAGGGTATAGACACAGAAAGGGCTGGAGAAACTCAGCAGGTCTGTGCACAGAGAGAGAGAGAAACAGGGTTAACGTTACAGGTTATAGACACAGAAAGGGCTGGAGAAACTCAGCAGGTCTGTGCACAGAGAGAGAGAGAGAAACAGGGTTAACGTTACAGGTTATAGACACAGAAAGGGCTGGAGAAACTCAGCAGGTCAGTGCACAGAGAGAGAGAGAGAAACAGGGTTAACGTTACAGGTTATAGACACAGAAAGGGCTGGAGAAACTCAGCAGGTCTGTGCACAGAGAGAGAGAGAGAAACAGGGTTAACGTTACAGGTTATAGACACAGAAAGGGCTGGAGAAACTCAGCAGGTCTGTGCACAGAGAGAGAGAGAGAAACAGGGTTAATGTTACAGGTTATAGACACAGAAAGGGCTGGAGAAACTCAGCAGGTCGGTGCACAGAGAGAGAGAGAGAAACAGGGTTAACGTGAGAGGTTATAGACACAGAAAGGGCTGGAGAAACTCAGCAGGTCTGTGCACAGAGAGAGAGAGAGAGAGAAACAGGGTTAACGTTACAGGTTATAGACACAGAAAGGGCTGGAGAAACTCAGCAGGTCTGTGCACAGAGAGAGAGAGAGAGAGAAACAGGGTTAACGTGACAGCTTATAGACACAGAAAGGTCTGGAGAAACTCAGCAGGTCTGTGCACAGAGAGAGAGAGAGAGAGAGAAACAGGGTTAACGTTACAGGTTATAGACACAGAAAGGGCTGGAGAAACTCAGCAGGTCTGTGCAGAGAGAGAAACAGGGTTAACGTTACAGGTTATAGACACAGAAAGGGCTGGAGAAACTCAGCAGGTCTGTGCACAGAGAGAGAGAGAAACAGGGTTAACGTTACAGGGTATAGACACAGAAAGAGCTGGAGAAACTCAGCAGGTCTGTGCACAGAGAGAGAGAGAAACAGGGTTAACGTTACAGGTTATAGACACAGAAAGGGCTGGAGAAACTCAGCAGGTCTGTGCACAGAGAGAGAGAGAGAAACAGGGTTAACGTTACAGGTTATAGACACAGAAAGGGCTGGAGAAACTCAGCAGGTCCGTGCACAGAGAGAGAGAGAGAAACAGGGTTAACGTCACAGGGTATAGACACAGAAAGGGCTGGAGAAACTCAGCAGGTCTGTACACAGAGAGAGAGAGAAACAGGGTTAACGTTACAGGTTATAGACACAGAAAGGGCTGGAGAAACTCAGCAGGTCTGTGCACAGAGAGAGAGAGAGAGAAACAGGGTTAACGTTACAAGTTATAGACACAGAAAGGGCTGGAGAAACTCAGCAGGTCTGTGCAGACAGAGAGAGAGAGAAACAGGGTTAACGTTACAGGTTATAGACACAGAAAGGGCTGGAGAAACTCAGCAGGTCTGTGCACAGAGAGAGAGAGAAACAGGGTTAACGTTACAGGTTATAGACACAGAAAGGGCTGGAGAAACTCAGCAGGTCTGTGCACAGAGAGAGAGAGAAACAGGGTTAACGTTACAGGTTATAGACACAGAAAGGGCTGGAGAAACTCAGCAGGTCTGTGCACACAGAGAGAGAGAGAAACAGGGTTAACGTTACAGGGTATAGACACAGAAAGGGCTGGAGAAACTCAGCAGGTCTGTGCACAGAGAGAGAGAGAAACAGGGTTAACGTTACAGGTTATAGACACAGAAAGGGCTGGAGAAACTCAGCAGGTCTGTGCACACAGAGATAGAGAGAAACAGGGTTAACGTTACAGGTTATAGACACAGAAAGGGCTGGAGAAACTCAGCAGGTCTGTGAACAGAAAGAGAGAGAAACCGGGTTAACGTTACAGGTTATAGACACAGAAAGGGCTGGAGAAACTCAGCAGGTCTGTGCACAGAGAGAGAGAGAGAAACAGGGTTAACGTGACAGGTTATAGATACAGAAAGGGCTGGAGAAACTCAGCAGGTCTGTGCGCAGAGAGAGAGAGAGAAACAGGGTTAACGTTACAGGTTATAGACACAGAAAGGGCTGGAGAAACTCAGCAGGTCTGTGCACACAGAGATAGAGAGAAACAGGGTTAACGTTACAGGTTATAGACACAGAAAGGGCTGGAGAAACTCAGCAGGTCTGTGCACAGAGAGAGTGAGAAACAGGGTTAACGTTACAGGTTATAGACACAGAAAGGGCTGGAGAAACTCAGCAGGTCTGTGCACAGAGAGAGAGAGAAACAGGGTTAACGTTACAGGTTATAGACACAGAAAGGGCTGGAGAAACTCAGCAGGTCTGTGCACAGAGAGAGAGAGAGAGAGAGAGAGAAACAGGGTTAACGTTACAGGGTATAGACACAGAAAGGGCTGGAGAAACTCAGCAGGTCTGTGCACAGAGAGAGAGAGAGAGAAACAGGGTTAACGTTACAGGGTATAGACACAGAAAGGGCTGGAGAAACTCAGCAGGTCTGTGCAGAGAGAGAGAGAAACAGTGTTAACGTTACAGGTTATAGACACAGAAAGGGCTGGAGAAACTCAGCAGGTCTGTGCACAGAGAGAGAGAGAAACAGGGTTAACGTAACAGGTTATAGACACAGAAAGGGCTGGAGAAACTCAGCAGGTCTGTGCACAGAGAGAGAGAGAGAAACAGGGTTAACGTAACAGGTTATAGACACAGAAAGGGCTGGAGAAACTCAGCAGGTCTGTGCACAGAGAGAGAGAGAAACAGGGTAAACGTTACAGGTTATAGACACAGAAAGGGCTGGAGAAACTCAGCAGGTCTGAGCACAGAGAGAGAGAGAGAAACAGGGGTAACGTTACAGGTTATAGACACAGAAAGGGCTGGAGAAACTCAGCAGGTCTGTGCACAGAGAGAGAGAGAAACAGGGTTAACGTTACAGGTTATAGACACAGAAAGGGCTGGAGAAACTCAGCAGGTCTGTGCACAGAGAGAGAGAGAGAAAAAGGGTTAACGTTACAGGTTATAGACACAGAAAGGGCTGGAGAAACTCAGCAGGTCTGTGCACAGGGAGAGAGAGAGAAACAGGGTTAACGTTACAGGGTATAGACACAGCAAGGGCTGGAGAATCTCAGCAGGTCTGTGCAGAGAGAGAGAGAGAAACAGGGTTAACGTTACAGGTTATAGACACAGAAAGGGCTGGAGAAACTCAGCAGGTCTGTGCACAGAGAGAGAGAGAAACAGGGTTAACGTTACAGGTTATAGACACAGAAAGGGCTGGAGAAACTCAGCAGGTCTGTGCACAGAGAGTGAGAGAAACAGGGTTAACGGTACAGGTTATAGACACAGAAAGGGCTGGAGAAACTCAGCAGGTCTGTGCAGAGAGAGAGAGAAACAGGGTTAACGTTACAGGTTATAGACACAGAAAGGGCTGGAGAAACTCAGCAGGTCTGTGCACAGAGAGAGAGAGAAACAGGGTTAACGTTACAGGTTATAGACACAGAAAGGGCTGGAGAAACTCAGCAGGTCTGTGCACAGGGAGAGAGAGAGAAACAGGGTTAACGTTACAGGTTATAGACACAGAAAGGGCTGGAGAAACTCAGCAGGTCTGTGCAGGGAGAGAGAGAGAAACAGGGTTAACGTTACAGGGTATAGACACAGAAAGCGCTGGAGAAACTCAGCAGGTCTGAGCACAGAGAGAGAGAAACAGGGTTAACGTTACAGGGTATAGACACAGAGAGGGCTGGAGAAACTCAGCAGGTCTGTGCAGAGAGAGAGAGAAACAGGGTTAACGTTACAGGTTATAGACACAGAAAGGGCTGGAGAAACTCAGCAGGTCTGTGCACAGAGAGAGAGAGAAACAGGGTTAACGTTACTGGTTATAGACACAGAAAGGGCTGGAGAAACTCAGCAGGTCCGTGCACAGAGAGAGAGAGAGAAACAGGGTTAACGTGACAGGTTATAGATACAGAAAGGGCTGGAGAAACTCAGCAGGTCTGTGCGCAGAGAGAGAGAGAGAAACAGGGTTAACGTGACAGGTTATAGATACAGAAAGGGCTGGAGAAACTCAGCAGGTCTGTGCGCAGAGAGAGAGAGAGAAACAGGGTTAACGTTACAGGTTATAGACACAGAAAGGGCTGGAGAAACTCAGCAGGTCAGTGCACCGAGAGAGAGAGAAACAGGGTTAACGTTACAGGTTATAGACACAGAAAGGGCTGGAGAAACTCAGCAGGTCTGTGCACAGAGAGAGAGAGAGAGAAACAGGGTTAACGTTACAGGTTATAGACACAGAAAGGGCTGGAGAAACTCAGCAGGTCTGTGCACAGAGAGAGAGAGAGAGAAACAGGGTTAACGTTACAGGGTATAGACACAGAAAGGGCTGGAGAAACTCAGCAGGTCTGTGCACAGAGAGAGAGAGAAACAGGGTTAACGTTACAGGTTATAGACACAGAAAGGGCTGGAGAAACTCAGCAGGTCTGTGCAGACAGAGAGAGAGAGAAACAGGGTTAACGTTACAGGTTATAGACACAGAAAGGGCTGGAGAAACTCAGCAGGTCTGTGCACAGAGAGAGAGAGAAACAGGGTTAACGTTACAGGTTATAGACACAGAAAGGGCTGGAGAAACTCAGCAGGTCTGTGCAGACAGAGAGAGAGAGAGAAACAGGGTTAACGTTACAGGTTATAGACACAGAAAGGGCTGGAGAAACTCAGCAGGTCTGTGCACACAGAGAGAGAGAGAAACAGGGTTAACGTTACAGGGTATAGACACAGAAAGGGCTGGAGAAACTCAGCAGGTCTGTGCACAGAGAGAGAGAGAAACAGGGTTAACGTTACAGGTTATAGACACAGAGAGGGCTGGAGAAACTCAGCAGGTCTGTGCACACAGAGATAGAGAGAAACAGGGTTAACGTTACAGGGTATAGACACAGAAAGGGCTGGAGAAACTCAGCAGGTCTGTGCAGACAGAGAGAGAGAGAGAGAAACAGGGTTAACGTTACAGGTTATAGACACAGAAAGGGCTGGAGAAACTCAGCAGGTCTGTGAACAGAAAGAGAGAGAAACCGGGTTAACGTTACAGGTTATAGACACAGAAAGGGCTGGAGAAACTCAGCAGGTCTGTGCACAGAGAGAGAGAGAGAAACAGGGTTAACGTGACAGGTTATAGACACAGAAAGGGCTGGAGAAACTCAGCAGGTCTGTGAACAGAAAGAGAGAGAAACCGGGTTAACGTTACAGGTTATAGACACAGAAAGGGCTGGAGAAACTCAGCAGGTCTGTGAACAGAAAGAGAGAGAAACCGGGTTAACGTTACAGGTTATAGACACAGAAAGGGCTGGAGAAACTCAGCAGGTCTGTGCACAGAGAGAGAGAGAGAAACAGGGTTAACGTGACAGGTTATAGATACAGAAAGGGCTGGAGAAACTCAGCAGGTCTGTGCGCAGAGAGAGAGAGAGAAACAGGGTTAACGTTACAGGTTATAGACACAGAAAGGGCTGGAGAAACTCAGCAGGTCTGTGCACACAGAGATAGAGAGAAACAGGGTTAACGTTACAGGTTATAGACACAGAAAGGGCTGGAGAAACTCAGCAGGTCTGTGCACAGAGAGAGAGAGAAACAGGGTTAACGTTACAGGTTATAGACACAGAAAGGGCTGGAGAAACTCAGCAGGTCTGTGCACACAGAGATAGAGAGAAACAGGGTTAACGTTACAGGTTATAGACACAGAAAGGGCTGGAGAAACTCAGCAGGTCTGTGCACAGAGAGAGAGAGAGAAACAGGGTTAACGTTACAGGTTATAGACACAGAAAGGGCTGGAGAAACTCAGCAGGTCTGTGCACAGAGAGAGAGAAACAGGGTTAACGTTACAGGTTATAGACACAGAAAGGGCTGGAGAAACTCAGCAGGTCTGTGCACAGAGAGAGAGAGAGAAACAGGGTTAACGTTACAGGTTATAGACACAGAAAGGGCTGGAGAAACTCAGCAGGTCTGTGCACAGAGAGAGAGAGAGAAACAGGGTTAACGTTACAGGTTATAGACACAGAAAGGGCTGGAGAAACTCAGCAGGTCTGTGCACAGAGAGAGAGAGAGAAACAGGGTTAACGTTACAGGTTATAGACACAGAAAGGGCTGGAGAAACTCAGCAGGTCTGTGTACAGAGAGAGAGAGAGAAACAGGGTTAACGTTACAGGTTATAGACACAGAAAGGGCTGGAGAAACTCAGCAGGTCTGTGCACAGAGAGAGAGAGAGAGAAACAGGGTTAACGTTACAGGTTATAGACACAGAAAGGGCTGGAGAAACTCAGCAGGTCTGTGCAAAGAGTGAGAGAGAAACAGGGTTAACGTGACAGGTTATAGACACAGAAAGGGCTGGAGAAACTCAGCAGGTCTGTGCACCGAGAGAGAGAAACAGGGTTAACGTTACAGGTTATAGACACAGAAAGGGCTGGAGAAACTCAGCAGGTCTGTGCACAGAGAGAGAGAGAAACAGGGTTAACGGTACAGGGTATAGACACAGAAAGGGCTGGAGAAACTCAGCAGGTCTGAGCACAGAGAGAGAGAAACAGGGTTAACGTTACAGGTTATAGACACAGAAAGGGCTGGAGAAACTCAGCAGGTCTGTGCACAGAGAGAGAGAGAAACAGGGTTAACGTTATTGGTTATAGACACAGAAAGGGCTGGAGAAACTCAGCAGGTCCGTGCACAGAGAGAGAGAGAGAAACAGGGTTAACGTGACAGGTTATAGATACAGAAAGGGCTGGAGAAACTCAGCAGGTCTGTGCGCAGGGAGAGAGAGAGAAACAGGGTTAACGTGACAGGTTATAGATACAGAAAGGGCTGGAGAAACTCAGCAGGTCTGTGCACAGAGAGAGAGAGAAACAGGGTTAACGTTACAGGTTATAGACACAGAAAGGGCTGGAGAAACTCAGCAGGTCTGTGCACAGAGAGAGAGAGAGAGAAACAGGGTTAACGTTACAAGTTATAGACTCAGAAAGGGCTGGAGAAACTCAGCAGGTCTGTGCAGACAGAGAGAGAGAGAAACAGGGTTAACGTTACAGGTTATAGACACAGAAAGGGCTGGAGAAACTCAGCAGGTCCGTGCACAGAGAGAGAGAGAAACAGGGTTAATGTTACAGGTTATAGACACAGAAAGGGCTGGAGAAACTCAGCAGGTCTGTGCACAGAGAGAGAGAGAAACAGGGTTAACGTTACAGGTTATAGACACAGAAAGGGCTGGAGAAACTCAGCAGGTCTGTGCACAGAGAGAGAGAGAAACAGGGTTAACGTTACAGGTTATAGACACAGAAAGGGCTGGAGAAACTCAGCAGGTCTGTGCAGACAGAGAGAGAGAGAGAAACAGGGTTAACGTTACAGGTTATAGACACAGAAAGGGCTGGAGAAACTCAGCAGGTCTGTGCACACAGAGAGAGAGAGAAACAGGGTTAACGTTACAGGGTATAGACACAGAAAGGGCTGGAGAAACTCAGCAGGTCTGTGCACAGAGAGAGAGAGAAACAGGGTTAACGTTACAGGTTATAGACACAGAGAGGGCTGGAGAAACTCAGCAGGTCTGTGCACACAGAGATAGAGAGAAACAGGGTTAACGTTACAGGGTATAGACACAGAAAGGGCTGGAGAAACTCAGCAGGTCTGTGCACAGAGAGAGAGAGAAACAGGGTTAACGTTACAGGTTATAGACACAGAAAGGGCTGGAGAAACTCAGCAGGTCTGTACACAGAGAGAGAGAGAGAGAAACAGGGTTAACGTTACAGGGTATAGACACAGAAAGGGCTGGAGAAACTCAGCAGGTCTGTGCAGACAGAGAGAGAGAGAGAGAAACAGGGTTAACGTTACAGGTTATAGACACAGAAAGGGCTGGAGAAACTCAGCAGGTCTGTGCACACAGAGATAGAGAGAAACAGGGTTAACGTTACAGGTTATAGACACAGAAAGGGCTGGAGAAACTCAGCAGGTCTGTGAACAGAAAGAGAGAGAAACCGGGTTAACGTTACAGGTTATAGACACAGAAAGGGCTGGAGAAACTCAGCAGGTCTGTGCACAGAGAGAGAGAGAGAAACAGGGTTAACGTGACAGGTTATAGATACAGAAAGGGCTGGAGAAACTCAGCAGGTCTGTGCGCAGAGAGAGAGAGAGAAACAGGGTTAACGTTACAGGTTATAGACACAGAAAGGGCTGGAGAAACTCAGCAGGTCTGTGCACACAGAGATAGAGAGAAACAGGGTTAACGTTACAGGTTATAGACACAGAAAGGGCTGGAGAAACTCAGCAGGTCTGTGCACAGAGAGAGAGAGAAACAGGGTTAACGTTACAGGTTATAGACACAGAAAGGGCTGGAGAAACTCAGCAGGTCTGTGCACAGAGAGAGAGAGAGAAACAGGGTTAACGTTACAGGTTATAGACACAGAAAGGGCTGGAGAAACTCAGCAGGTCTGTGCACAGAGAGAGAGAAACAGGGTTAACGTTACAGGTTATAGACACAGAAAGGGCTGGAGAAACTCAGCAGGTCTGTGCACAGAGAGAGAGAGAGAAACAGGGTTAACGTTACAGGTTATAGACACAGAAAGGGCTGGAGAAACTCAGCAGGTCTGTGCACAGAGGGAGAGAGAGAAACAGGGTTAACGTTACAGGTTATAGACACAGAAAGGGCTGGAGAAACTCAGCAGGTCTGTGTACAGAGAGAGAGAGAGAAACAGGGTTAACGTTACAGGTTATAGACACAGAAAGGGCTGGAGAAACTCAGCAGGTCTGTGCACAGAGAGAGAGAGAGAGAAACAGGGTTAACGTTACAGGTTATAGACACAGAAAGGGCTGGAGAAACTCAGCAGGTCTGTGCAAAGAGTGAGAGAGAAACAGGGTTAACGTGACAGGTTATAGACACAGAAAGGGCTGGAGAAACTCAGCAGGTCTGTGCACCGAGAGAGAGAGAGAAACAGGGTTAACGTTACAGGTTATAGACACAGAAAGGGCTGGAGAAACTCAGCAGGTCTGTGTACAGAGAGGGAGAGAAACAGGGTTAACGTTACAGGTTATAGACACAGAAAGGGCTGGAGAAACTCAGCAGGTCTGTGCACAGAGAGAGAGAGAAACAGGGTGAACGTTACAGGTTATAGACACAGAAAGGGCTGGAGAAACTCAGCAGGTCTGTGCACAGAGAGAGAGAAACAGGGTTAACGTTACAGGGTATAGACACAGAGAGGGCTGGAGAAACTCAGCAGGTCTGTGCAGAGAGAGAGAGAAACAGGGTTAACGTTACAGGTTATAGACACAGAAAGGGCTGGAGAAACTCAGCAGGTCTGTGCACAGAGAGAGAGAGAAACAGGGTTAACGTTATTGGTTATAGACACAGAAAGGGCTGGAGAAACTCAGCAGGTCCGTGCACAGAGAGAGAGAGAGAAACAGGGTTAACGTGACAGGTTATAGATACAGAAAGGGCTGGAGAAACTCAGCAGGTCTGTGCACAGAGAGAGAGAGAGAAACAGGGTTAACGTTACAGGTTATAGACACAGAAAGGGCTGGAGAAACTCAGCAGGTCTGTGCACAGAGAGAGAGAGAGAAACAGGGTTAACGTTACAGGTTATAGACACAGAAAGGGCTGGAGAAACTCAGCAGGTCTGTGCACAGAGAGAGAGAGAGAAACAGGGTTAATGTTACAGGTTATAGACACAGAAAGGGCTGGAGAAACTCAGCAGGTCCGTGCACAGAGAGAGAGAGAGAAACAGGGTTAACGTGACAGGTTATAGATACAGAAAGGGCTGGAGAAACTCAGCAGGTCTGTGCGCAGAGAGAGAGAGAGAAACAGGGTTAACGTGACAGGTTATAGATACAGAAAGGGCTGGAGAAACTCAGCAGGTCTGTGCGCAGAGAGAGAGAGAGAAACAGGGTTAACGTTACAGGTTATAGACACAGAAAGGGCTGGAGAAACTCAGCAGGTCAGTGCACAGAGAGAGAGAGAGAAACAGGGTTAACGTTACAGGTTATAGACACAGAAAGGGCTGGAGAAACTCAGCAGGTCCGTGCACAGAGAGAGAGAGAGAAACAGGGTTAACGTGACAGGTTATAGACACAGAAAGGGCTGGAGAAACTCAGCAGGTCTGTGCACAGAGAGAGAGAGAAACAGGGTTAACGTTACAGGTTATAGACACAGAAAGGGCTGGAGAAACTCAGCAGGTCTGTGCACAGAGAGAGAGAGAGAGAAACAGGGTTAACGTTACAGGTTATAGACACAGAAAGGGCTGGAGAAACTCAGCAGGTCTGTGCAGACAGAGAGAGAGAGAGAGAAACAGGGTTAACGTGACAGGTTATAGATACAGAAAGGGCTGGAGAAACTCAGCAGGTCTGTGTACAGAGAGAGAGAGAAACAGGGTTAACGTTACAGGTTATAGACACAGAAAGGGCTGGAGAAACTCAGCAGGTCTGTGCAGAGAGAGAAACAGGGTTAACGTTACAGGTTATAGACACAGAAAGGGCTGGAGAAACTCAGCAGGTCTGTGCAAAGAGTGAGAGAGAAACAGGGTTAACGTTACAGGTTATAGACACAGAAAGGGCTGGAGAAACTCAGCAGGTCTGTGCGCAGAGAGAGAGAGAGAAACAGGGTTAACGTTACAGGTTATAGACACAGAAAGGGCTGGAGAAACTCAGCAGGTCTGTGCACAGAGATAGAGAGAAACAGGGTTAACGTTACAGGTTATAGACACAGAAAGGGCTGGAGAAACTCAGCAGGTCTGTGCACAGAGAGAGTGAGAAACAGGGTTAACGTTACAGGTTATAGACACAGAAAGGGCTGGAGAAACTCAGCAGGTCTGTGCAGACAGAGAGAGAGAAAGAAACAGGGTTAACGTTACAGGTTAAAGACACAGAAAGGGCTGGAGAAACTCAGCAGGTCTGTGCACAGAGAGAGAGAGAAACAGGGTTAACGTTACAGGGTATAGACACAGCAAGGGCTGGAGAAACTCAGCAGGTCTGTGCACACAGAGAGAGAGAGAGAAACAGGGTTAACGTTACAGGTTATAGACACAGAAAGGGCTGGAGAAACTCAGCAGGTCTGTACACGGAGAGAGAGAAACAGGGTTAACGTTACAGGTTATAGACACAGAAAGGGCTGGAGAAACTCAGCAGGTCTGTGCACAGAGAGAGAGAGAGAAACAGGGTTAACGTTACAGGTTATAGACACAGAAAGGGCTGGAGAAACTCAGCAGGTCTGTGTACAGAGAGGGAGAGAGAAACAGGGTTAACGTTACAGGTTATAGACACAGAAAGGGCTGGAGAAACTCAGCAGGTCTGTGCACAGAGAGAGAGAGAAACAGGGTTAACGGTATAGGTTATAGACACAGAAAGGGCTGGAGAAACTCAGCAGGTCTGTGCACAGAGAGAGAGAGAAACAGGGTTAACGGTACAGGTTATAGACACAGAAAGGGCTGGAGAAACTCAGCAGGTCTGAGCACAGAGAGAGAGAAACAGGGTGAACGTTACAGGGTATAGACACAGAAAGGGCTGGAGAAACTCAGCAGGTCTGTGCAGAGAGAGAGAGAAACAGGGTTAACGTTACAGGTTATAGACACAGAAAGGGCTGGAGAAACTCAGCAGGTCTGTGCACAGAGAGAGAGAGAGAAACAGGGTTTAGGAAGATTGGGGAGAGAGAGGGATACGTCGGAGATGGGAGAGAGAGGGATACGTCGGAGATGGGAGAGAGAGAGGGATACGTCGGAGATGGGGGAGAGAGAGGGATACGTCGGAGATGGGGGAGAGAGAGAGAGGGATACGTCGGAGATGGGGGAGAGAGGGATACGGCGGAGATGGGGGAGAGAGGGATACGTTGGAGATGGGAGAGAGGGATACGTCGGAGATGGGGGAGAGAGAGAGGGATACGTCGGAGATGGGGGAGAGAGAGGGATACGTCGGAGGTGGGGGGGAGAGAGGGATACGTCGGAGATGGGGGAGAGAGAGGGATACGTCGGAGATGGGAGAGAGAGAGAGGGATACGTCGGAGATGGCCGAGAGAGAGAGGGATACGTCGGAGATGGGAAAGAGAGGGATACGTCGGAGATGGGGGAGAGAGAGGGATACGTCGGAGATGGGGGAGAGAGAGGGATACGTCGGAGATGGGAGAGAGAGAGGGATACGTCGGAGATGGGGGAGAGAGAGGGATACGTCGGAGGTGGGGGGGAGAGAGGGATACGTCGGAGATGGGAGAGAGAGGGATAGGTCGGAGATGGGAGAGAGAGAGAGGGATACGTCGGAGATGGGGGAGAGAGAGGGATACGTCGGAGATGGGGGAGAGAGAGGGATACGTCGGAGATGGGAGAGAGAGGGATACGTCGGAGATGGGGGAGAGAGAGGGATACGTCGGAGATGGGAGAGAGAGAGAGGGATACGTCGGAGATGGGGGAGAGAGAGGGATACGTCGGAGATTGGGGAGAGAGGGATACGTCGGAGATGGGACAGAGAGAGGGATACGTCGGAGATGGGGGAGAGAGGGATACGTCGGTGATGGGGGAGAGAGAGAGGGATACGTCGGAGATGGGGGAAAGAGAGGGATACGTCGGAGATGGGGGAGAGAGAGGGATACGTCGGAGATGGGAGAGAGAGAGGGATACGTCGGAGATTTGGGAGAGATAGGGATACGTCAGAGATGGGGGAGAGAGAGGGATACGTCGGAGATGGGGGAGAGAGAGGGATACGTCGGAGATGGGAGAGAGACGGATACGTCGGAGATGGGGGAGAGAGAGGGATACGTCGGAGATGGGGGAGAGAGAGGGATACGTCGGGGATGGGGGAGAGAGAGGGATACGTCGGAGATGGGAGAGAGACGGATACGTCGGAGATGGGGGAGAGAGAGGGATACGTCGGAGATGGGGGAGAGAGAGGGATACGTCGGGGATGGGAGAGAGAGAGGGATACGTCGGAGATGGGGGAGAGAGAGAGGGATACGTCAGAGATGGGGGAGAGAGAGGGATACGTCGGAGATGGGAGAGAGAGGGATACGTCGGAGATGGGGGAAAGAGAGGGATACGTCGGAGATGGGGGAGAGAGGGGGATATGTCGGAGATGGGAGAGAGAGAGGGATACGTCGGAGATGGGGGAGAGAGAGGGATACGTCGGAGATGGGAGAGAGAGAGGTTTACGTCGGAGATGGGGGAGAGAGAGGGATACGTCGGAGATGGGAGAGAGAGGGATACGTCGGAGATGGGGGAGAGAGAGGGATACGTCGGAGATGGGGGAGAGAGAGGGATACGTCGGAGATGGGAGAGAGAGAGGGATACGTCGGAGATGGGGGAGAGAGAGAGGGATACGTCAGAGATGGGGGAGAGAGAGGGATACGTCGGAGATGGGAGAGAGAGGGATACGTCGGAGATGGGGGAAAGAGAGGGATACGTCGGAGATGGGGGAGAGAGGGGGATATGTCGGAGATGGGAGAGAGAGAGGGATACGTCGGAGATGGGGGAGAGAGAGGGATACGTCGGAGATGGGAGAGAGAGAGGTTTACGTCGGAGATGGGGGAGAGAGAGGGATACGTCGGAGATGGGAGAGAGAGGGATACGTCGGAGATGGGGGAGAGAGAGGGATACGTCGGAGATGGGGGAGAGAGAGGGATACGTCGGAGATGGGGGAGAGAGAGGGATACGTCGGAGATGGGGGAGAGAGAGGGATACGTCGGAGATGGGAGAGAGAGAGGGAAACGACGGATATGGGGGAGAGAGGGATATGTCGGAGATGGGAGAGAGAGAGAGGGATACGTCGGAGATGGGAGAGAGAGGGATACGTCGGAGATGGGGGAGAGAGAGGGATACGTCGGAGATGGGGGAGAGAGAGGGATACGTCGGAGATGGGGGAGAGAGAGGGATACGTCGGAGATGGGAGAGAGAGAGAGGGATACGTCGGAGATGGGGGAGAGAGAGGGATACGTCGGAGGTGGGGGGGAGAGAGGGATACGTCGGAGATGGGGGAGAGAGAGGGATACGTCGGAGATGGGAGAGAGAGAGAGGGATACGTCGGAGATGGCCGAGAGAGAGAGGGATACGTCGGAGATGGGAGAGAGAGGGATACGTCGGAGATGGGGGAGAGAGAGGGATACGTCGGAGATGGGAGAGAGAGAGGGATACGTCGGAGATGGGGGAGAGAGAGGGATACGTCGGAGGTGGGGGGGAGAGAGGGATACGTCGGAGATGGGAGAGAGAGGGATAGGTCGGAGATGGGAGAGAGAGAGAGGGATACGTCGGAGATGGGAGAGAGAGAGAGGGATATGTCGGAGATGGGGGAGAGAGAGGGATACGTCGGAGATGGGAGAGAGAGAGGGATACGTCGGAGATGGGAGGGAGAGAGGGATACGTCGGAGATGGGGGAGAGAGAGGGATACGTCGGAGATGGGAGAGAGAGAGGGATACGTCGGAGATAGGAGAGAGAGAGGGATACGTAGGAGATGGGGGAGAGAGGGATACGTCGGAGATGGGGGAGAGAGAGGGATACGCCGGGGAAGGGGGAGAGAGGGATACGTCGGGGATGGGGGAGAGAGAGGGATACGTCGGAGATGGGGAGAGAGAGGGATACGTCGGAGATGGGGGAGAGAGAGGGATACGTCGGAGATGGGAGAGAGAGGGATACGTCGGAGATGGGAAAGAGAGAGGGACACGTCGGAGATGGGGGGGAGAGAGGGATACGTCGGTGATGGGAGAGAGAGGGATACGTCGGAGATGGGAGAGAGAGAGGGATACGTCGGAGATGGGGGAGAGAGAGGGATACGTCGGAGATGGGGGAGAGAGAGAGGGATACGTCGGAGATGGGGGAGAGAGAGGGATACGTCGGAGATGGGGGAGAGAGAGGGACACGTCGGATATGGGGGAGAGAGAGGGATACTTCGGAGATGGGACAGAGAGAGGGATACGTCGGAGATGGGGGAGAGAGAGGGATACGTCGGAGATGGGGGAGAGAGAGAGGGATACGTCGGAGATGGGAGAGAGTGGGATACGTCGGAGATGGGGGAGAGAGGGATACGTTGGAGATGGGGGAGAGAGAGGGATACGTCGGAGATGGGAGAGAGAGCGGGATACGTCGGAGATGGGAGCGAGAGGGATACGTCGGAGAGGGGAGAGAGAGAGGGATACGACGGATATGGGGGAGAGAGGGATATTTCGGAGATGGGAGAGAGAGAGAGGGATACGTCGGAGATGGGAGAGAGAGGGATACGTCGGAGATGGGGGAGAGAGAGGGATACGACGGAGATGGGAGAGAGAGGGATACGTCGGAGATGGGGGAGAGAGAGGGATACGTCGGAGATGGGAGAGAGAGAGAGGGATACGTCGGAGATTGGGGAGAGAGGGATACGTCGGAGATGGGGGAGAGAGAGAGGGATACGTCGGAGATGGGGGAAAGAGAGGGATACGTCGGAGATGGGGGAGAGAGAGGGATACGTCGGAGATGGGAGAGAGAGAGGGATACGTCGGAGATTTGGGAGAGATAGGGATACGTCAGAGATGGGGGAGAGAGAGGGATACGTCGGAGATGGGGGAGAGAGAGGGATACGTCGGAGATGGGAGAGAGACGGATACGTCGGAGATGGGGGAGAGAGAGGGATACGTCGGAGATGGGGGAGAGAGAGGGATACGTCGGGGATGGGGGAGAGAGAGGGATACGTTGGAGATGGGAGAGAGACGGATACGTCGGAGATGGGGGAGAGAGAGGGATACGTCGGAGATGGGGGAGAGAGAGGGATACGTCGGAGATGGGAGAGAGAGAGGGATACGTCGGAGATGGGGGAGAGAGAGAGGGATACGTCAGAGATGGGGGAGAGAGAGGGATACGTCGGAGATGGGAGAGAGAGGGATACGTCGGAGATGGGGGAAAGAGAGGGATACGTCGGAGATGGGGGAGAGAGGGGGATACGTCGGAGATGGGGGAGAGAGAGGGATACGTCGGAGATGGGAGAGAGAGGGATACGTTGGAGATGGGGGAGAGAGAGGGATACGTCGGAGATGGGGGAGAGAGAGGGATACGTCGGAGATGGGGGAGAGAGAGGGATACGTCGGAGATGGGGGAGAGAGAGGGATACGTCAGAGATGGGAGAGAGAGAGGGATACGACGGATATGGGGGAGAGAGGGATATGTCGGAGATGGTAGAGAGAGAGAGGGATACGTCGGAGATGGGAGAGAGAGGGATACGTCGGAGATGGGGGAGAGAGAGGGATACGTCGGAGATGGGGGAGAGAGAGGGATACGTCGGAGATGGGGGAGAGAGAGGGATACGTCGGAGATGGGAGAGAGAGAGAGGGATACGTCGGAGATGGGGGAGAGAGAGGGATACGTCGGAGGTGGGGGGGAGAGAGGGATACGTCGGAGATGGGGGAGAGAGAGTGATACGTCGGAGATGGGGGAGAGAGAGGGATACGTCGGAGATGGGAGAGAGAGAGAGGGATACGTCGGAGATGGCCGAGAGAGAGAGGGATACGTCGGAGATGGGGGAGAGAGAGTGATACGTCGGAAATGGGGGAGAGAGAGGGATACGTCGGAGATGGGAGAGAGAGAGAGGGATACGTCGGAGATGGCCGAGAGAGAGAGGGATACGTCGGAGATGGGAGAGAGAGGGATACGTCGGAGATGGGGGAGAGAGAGGGATACGTCGGAGATGGGGGAGAGAGAGGGATACATCGGAGGTGGGGGGGAGAGAGGGATACGTCGGAGATGGGAGAGAGAGGGATAGGTCGGAGATGGGAGAGAGAGAGAGGGATACGTCGGAGATGGGAGAGAGAGAGAGGGATATGTCGGAGATGGGGGAGAGAGAGGGATACGTCGGAGATGGGAGAGAGAGAGGGATACGTCGGAGATGGGAGAGAGAGAGGGATACGTCGGAGATGGGGGAGAGAGAGGGATACGTCGGAGATGGGAGAGAGAGAGGGATACGTCGGAGATAGGAGAGAGAGAGGGATACGTCGGAGATGGGAGAGAGAGAGAGGGATACGTCGGAGATGGGAGAGAGAGAGGGATACGTCGGAGGTGGGGGGGAGAGAGGGATACGTCGGAGATGGGAGAGAGAGGGATAGGTCGGAGATGGGAGAGAGAGAGAGGGATACGTCGGAGATGGGAGAGAGAGAGAGGGATATGTCGGAGATGGGGGAGAGAGAGGGATACGTCGGAGATGGGAGAGAGAGAGGGATACGTCGGAGATGGGAGAGAGAGAGGGATACGTCGGAGATGGGGGAGAGAGAGGGATACGTCGGAGATGGGAGAGAGAGAGGGATACGTCGGAGATAGGAGAGAGAGAGGGATACGTCGGAGATGGGAGAGAGAGAGAGGGATACGTCGGAGATGGGAGAGAGAGAGAGGGATACGTCGGAGATGGGGGAGAGAGTGGGATACGTCGGAGATGGGAGAGAGAGAGAGAGATACGTAGGAGATGGGGGAGAGAGGGATACGTCGGAGATGGGGGAGAGAGAGGGATACGCCGGAGATGGGGGAGAGAGAGGGATACGTCGGAGATGGGAGAGAGAGGGATACGTCGGAGATGGGAAAGAGAGAGGGACACGTCGGAGATGGGGGGGAGAGAGGGATACGTCGGTGATGGGAGAGAGAGGGATACGTCGGAGATGGGAGAGAGAGAGGGATACGTCGGAGATGGGGGAGAGAGAGGGATACGTCGGAGATGGGGGAGAGAGAGAGGGATACGTCGGAGATGGGGGAGAGAGGGGGATACGTCGGAGATGGGAGAGAGAGAGGGATACGTCGGAGATGGGAGAGAGAGAGGGATACGTCGGAGATGGGGGAGAGAGAGGGATACGTCGGAGATGGGGAGAGAGAGGGATACGTCGGAGATGGGGGAGAGAGAGGGATACGTCGGAGATGGGGGAGAGAGAGGGACACGTCGGAGATGGGGGAGAGAGAGGGATACGTCGGAGATGGGACAGAGAGAGGGATACGTCGGAGATGGGGGAGCGAGAGGGATACGTCGGAGATGGGGGAGAGAGAGGGATACGTCGGAGATGGGAGAGAGGGATACGTCGGAGATGGGGGAGAGAGAGAGGGACACGTCGGAGATGGGAGAGAGTGGGATACGTCGGAGATGGGGGAGAGAGGGATACGTTGGAGATGGGGGAGAGAGAGGGATACGTCGGAGATGGGAGAGAGAGCGGGATACGTCGGAGATGGGAGAGAGAGGGATACGTCGGAGAGGGGAGAGAGAGAGGGATACGTCGGAGATGGGGGAGAGAGGGATACGTCGGAGATGGGGGAGAGAGAGGGATTCGTCGGAGGTGGGGGGGAGAGAGGGATACGTCGGAGATGGGGGAGAGAGAGGGATACGTCGGAGATGGGAGAGAGAGAGGGATACGTCGGAGATGGGGGAGAGAGGGATACGTCGGAGATGGGGGAGAGAGGGGGATACGTCGGAGATGGGGGAGAGAGAGGGATACGTCGGGGATGGGAGAGAGAGGGATACGTCGGGGATGGAGGAGAGAGAGGGATACATCGGAGATGGGAGAGAGAGGGATACGTCGGAGATGGGAGAGAGAGGGATACGTCGGGGATGGAGGAGAGAGAGGGATACGTCGGAGATGGGAGAGAGAGAGGGATACGTCGGAGATGGGGGGGAGAGAGGGATACGTCAGGGATGGGAGAGAGAGGGATACGTCGGGGATGGAGGAGAGAGAGGGATACGTCGGAGATGGGAGAGAGAGAGGGATACGTCGGAGATGGGGGGGAGAGAGGGATACGTCGGGGATGGGGGAGAGAGAGAGTGATACGTCGGAGATGGGACAGAGGGAGAGGGATACGTCGGAGATGGGGGAGAGAGAGAGGGATACGTCGGAGATGGGGGAGAGAGAGAGGGATACGTCGGAGATGGGAGAGTGAGAGGGATACGGCGGAGATGGGGGAGAGAGAGGGATACGTCGGAGATGGGAGAGAGAGAGGGATACGTCGGAGATGGGGGAGAGAGAGAGGGATACGTCGGAGATGGGGGAGAGAGAGGGATACGTCGGAGATGGGAGAGAGAGAGGGATACGTCGGAGATGGGGGAGAGAGAGAGGGATACGTCGGAGATGGGAGAGAGAGAGGGATACGTGGGAGATGGGAGAGAGAGAGGGATACGTCGGAGATGTGAGAGAGAGGGATACGTCGGAGATGGGGGAGAGAGAGAGGGATGCGTCGGAGATGGGAGAGAGAGAGGGATACGTCGGGGATGGGGGAGTGAGAGAGGGATACGTCGGAGATGGCTGAAAGAGAGGGATACGTCGGAGATGGGAGAGAGAGAGGGATACGTCGGAGATGGGAGGGAGAGAGGGATACGTCGGAGATGGGGGAGAGAGAGGGATACGTCGGAGATGGGGGAGAGAGAGGGATACGTCAGAGTTGGTGGAGAGAGAGAGGGATACGTCGGAGATGGGGGAGAGAGAGGGATACGTCGGAGATGGGGGAGAGAGAGGGATACGTCGGAGATGGGACAGAGAGAGGGATACGTCGGAGATGGGGGAGAGAGAGGGATACGTCAGAGATGGGGGAGAGAGAGGGATAAGTCAGAGATGGGACAGAGGGAGGGATACGTCGGAGATGGGAGAGATAGAGGAGTACAACGGAGATGGGAGAGAGAGAGGGATACGTCGCAGATGGGGGAGAGAGAGGGATACGTCGGAGATGGGAGAGAGAGAGAGAGGGATACGTCGGAGATGGGAGAGAGTGGGATACGTCGGAGATGGGGGAGAGAGGGATACGTTGGAGATGGGGGAGAGAGAGGGATACGTCGGAGATGGGAGAGAGAGCGGGATACGTCGGAGATGGGAGAGAGAGGGATACGTCGGAGAGGGGAGAGAGAGAGGGATACGTCGGAGATGGGGGAGAGAGGGATACGTCGGAGATGGGGGAGAGAGAGGGATTCGTCGGAGGTGGGGGGGAGAGAGGGATACGTCGGAGATGGGGGAGAGAGAGGGATACGTCGGAGATGGGAGAGAGAGAGGGATACGTCGGAGATGGGGGAGAGAGGGATACGTCGGAGATGGGGGAGAGAGGGGGATACGTCGGAGATGGGGGAGAGAGAGGGATACGTCGGGGATGGGAGAGAGAGGGATACGTCGGGGATGGAGGAGAGAGAGGGATACATCGGAGATGGGAGAGAGAGGGATACGTCGGAGATGGGAGAGAGAGGGATACGTCGGGGATGGAGGAGAGAGAGGGATACGTCGGAGATGGGAGAGAGAGAGGGATACGTCGGAGATGGGGGGGAGAGAGGGATACGTCGGGGATGGGAGAGAGAGGGATACGTCGGGGATGGAGGAGAGAGAGGGATACGTCGGAGATGGGAGAGAGAGAGGGATACGTCGGAGATGGGGGGGAGAGAGGGATACGTCGGGGATGGGGGAGAGAGAGAGTGATACGTCGGAGATGGGACAGAGGGAGAGGGATACGTCGGAGATGGGGGAGAGAGAGAGGGATACGTCGGAGATGGGGGAGAGAGAGAGGGATACGTCGGAGATGGGAGAGTGAGAGGGATACGGCGGAGATGGGGGAGAGAGAGGGATACGTCGGAGATGGGAGAGAGAGAGGGATACGTCGGAGATGGGGGAGAGAGAGAGGGATACGTCGGAGATGGGGGAGAGAGAGGGATACGTCAGAGATGGGAGAGAGAGAGGGATACGTCGGAGATGGGGGAGAGAGAGAGGGATACGTCGGAGATGGGAGAGAGAGAGGGATACGTGGGAGATGGGAGAGAGAGAGGGATACGTCGGAGATGGGGGAGAGAGAGGGATACGTCGGAGATGGGAGAGAGAGGGATACGTCGGAGATGGGGGAGAGAGAGGGATACGTCGGAGATGGGGGAAAGAGAGAGGGATACGTCGGAGATGGGAGAGAGAGAGGGATACGACGGATATGGGGGAGAGAGGGATATGTCGGAGATGTGAGAGAGAGGGATACGTCGGAGATGGGGGAGAGAGAGGGATACGTCGGAGATGGGAGAGAGAGAGGGATACGTCGGAGATGGGGGAGAGAGAGGGATACGTCGGAGATGTGAGAGAGAGGGATACGTCGGAGATGGGGGAGAGAGAGAGGGATGCGTCGGAGATGGGAGAGAGAGAGGGATACGTCGGGGATGGGGGAGTGAGAGAGGGATACGTCGGAGATGGCTGAAAGAGAGGGATACGTCGGAGATGGGAGAGAGAGAGGGATACGTCGGAGATGGGAGGGAGAGAGGGATACGTCGGAGATGGGGGAGAGAGAGGGATACGTCGGAGATGGGGGAGAGAGAGGGATACGTCAGAGTTGGTGGAGAGAGAGAGGGATACGTCGGAGATGGGGGAGAGAGAGGGATACGTCGGAGATGGGGGAGAGAGAGGGATACGTCGGAGATGGGACAGAGAGAGGGATACGTCGGAGATGGGGGAGAGAGAGGGATACGTCAGAGATGGGGGAGAGAGAGGGATAAGTCAGAGATGGGACAGAGGGAGGGATACGTCGGAGATGGGAGAGATAGAGGAGTACAACGGAGATGGGAGAGAGAGAGGGATACGTCGCAGATGGGGGAGAGAGAGGGATACGTCGGAGATGGGAGAGAGAGAGAGAGGGATACGTCGCAGATGGGGGAGCGAGAGGGATACGTCGGAGATGGGAGAGAGAGGGATACGTCGGAGATGGGGTAGAGAGAGGGATACGTCGGAGATGGGAGAGAGAGAGGGATACGTCGGAGATGGGGGAGAGAGAGAGGGATACGTCGGAGATGGGGGAGAGAGAGGGATACGTCGGAGATGGGGGAGAGAGAGGGATACGTCGGAGATGGGGGAGAGAGAGGGATACGTCGGAGATGGAGAGATAGAGGGATACGTCGGAGATGAGGGAGAGAGAGGGATACGTCGGAGATGGGAGAGAGAGAGGGATACGTCGGAGATGGGGGAGAGAGAGGGATACGTCGGAGATGGGAGAGAGAGAGGGATACGTCGGAGATGGGGGAGAGAGAGAGGGATACGTCGGAGATGGGCGAGAGAGGGATACGTCGGAGATGGGAGAGAGAGAGGGATACGTCGGAGATGGGGGAGAGAGAGGGATACGTCGGAGATGGGAGAGAGAGAGGGATACGTCGGAGATGGGAGAGAGAGAGGGATACGTCGAAGATGGGATAGAGAGAGTGGGATACGTCGGAGATGGGAGAGAGAGGGATACGTCGGAGATGGGAGAGAGAGAGAGGGATACGTCGGAGATGGGGGAGAGAGAGGGATACGTCGGAGATGGGAGAGAGAGAGGGATACGTCGGAGATGGGGGAGAGAGAGAGGGATACGTCGGAGATGGGAGAGAGAGAGGGACACGTCGGAGATGGGAGAGAGGGATACGTCGGAGATGGGGGAGAGAGAGAGATACGTCGGAGATGGGAGAGAGAGGGATACGTCGGAGATGGGGGAGAGAGAGGGATACGTCGGAGATGGGGGAGAGAGAGGGATACGTCGGAGATGGGAGAGAGAGAGAGATACGTCGGAGATGGGAGAGAGAGAGAGATACGTCGGAGATGGGAGTGAGAGAGGGATACGTCGGAGATGGGAGTGAGAGAGGGATACGTCGGAGATTGGGGAGAGAGGGATACGTCGGAGATGGGAGAGAGAGAGGGATACGTCGGAGATGGGGGAGAGAGGGATACGTCGGAGATGGGAGAGAGATAGGGATACGTCGGAGATGGGACAGAGAGAGGGATACGTCGGGGATGGGGGAGAGAGAGGGATACGTCGGAGATGGGGGAGAGAGAGGGATACGTCGGAGATGGGACAGAGAGAGGGATACGTCGGAGATGGGGGAGAGAGAGGGACACGTCGGAGATGGGAGAGAGAGAGGGATACGTCGGAGATGGGAGAGAGAGAGGGATACGTCGGAGATGGGGGAGAGAGAGAGGGATACGTCGGAGATGGGGGAGAGAGAGAGGGATATGTCGGAGATGGGGGAGAGAGAGGGATACGTCGGAGATGGGAGAGAGAGAGGGTTACGTCGGAGATGGGGGAGAGAGAGGGATACGTCGGAGATGGGGGAGGCAGAGAGGGATACGTCGGAGATGGGGGAGAGAGAGGGATACGTCGGAGATGGGGGAGAGAGAGTGATACGTCGGAGATGGGAGAGAGAGAGGGATACGTCGGAGATGGGGGAGAGAGAGGGATACGTCGGAGATGGAGAGAGAGAGAGGGATACGTCGGAGATGGAAGAGAGAGGGATACGTCGGAGATGGGGGAGAGAGAGGGATACGTCGGAGATGGGGGAGAGAGAGAGGGATACGTCGGAGATGGGAGAGAGAGGGATACGTCGGAGATGGGGGAGAGAGGGATACGTCGGAGATGGGGGAGGGAGAGGGATACGTCGGAGATGGGGGAGGGAGAGGGATACGTCGGAGATGGGGAGAGAGAGGGATACGTCGGAGATGGGGGAGAGAGCGGGATACGTCGGAGATGGAGAGAGAGAGGGATACGTCGGAGATGGGGGAGAGAGAGGGATACGTCGGAGATGGGGGAGAGAGGGATACGTCGGAGATGGGGAGAGAGAGAGGGATACGTCGGAGATGGGAGAGAGAGAGGGATACGTCGGAGATGGGGGAGGGAGAGGGATACGTCGGAGATGGGGGAGAGAGAGGGATACGACGGAGATGGGGGAGAGAGGGATACGTCGGAGATGGGGGAGAGAGAGGGATACGTCGGAGATGGGGGAGAGAGAGGGATACGTCGGAGATGGGAGAGAGAGAGGGATACGTCGGAGATGGGAGAGAGAGGGATACGTCGGAGATGGGAGAGAGAGAGGGATACGTCGGAGATGGGGGAGAGAGAGGGATACGTCGGAGATGGGGGAGAGAGAGGGATACGTCGGGGATGGGGGAGAGAGAGGGATACGTCGGAGATGGGGGAGAGAGAGAGGGATACGACGGAGATGGGAGAGAGAGGGATACATCGGAGATGGGGGAGAGGGAAGGATACGTCGGAGATGGGGGAGAGAGGGGGATACGTCGGAGATGCGAGAGAGAGAGGGATACGTCGGAGATGGGAGAGAGAAGGATACGTCGGAGATGGGGGAGAGAGGGATACGTCGGAGATGGGGGAGAGAGAGGGATACGTCGGAGATGGGAGAGAGAGAGAGGGATATGTC
>NW_027310481.1:38324-60824 GCF_047496795.1 Chiloscyllium punctatum
TAAATCTGTCCGAGGTTTTACTATCGAACAGACCGACCAAATGGGACCAGCTGCACAGAGCAGCGGGAATCCTCAACTGACCAAACACTCACACCCACACACTCTCTCACTAACCACCCCACACACACCCACACCCACCACTCACACACACCACACACACCCTCACCACACTCACACCCACACTCTCACACACACACACACACACACACCACACACACACACACCACACTCACACTCCCACACACCCACACTCACACACACACCACACTCTCCACACACACACACACACACACACCACACACACACACACACCCACACCACACTCACACACTCACTCTCACTCACACACACACACACACTCACACACACTCACACACACACTCACACACACACACACACACACACACTCACACACTCACACACACACACTCTCTCACTCACACACACTCTCACACACACACACACACACACTCACACACACACTCTCTCACACACACACACTCACACACACACACACACACTCACTCACTCTCTCTCACACACACACACACACACACACACACACACACACACACCACACACACACACACTCACACACACACACACACACCACACACACACACACTCACACACACACCACACACACACACACACCCACACCCCACACACTCACCACACCACACACACTCTCTCCACACACACTCTCACACACACTCACACACACACACACACTCACACACTCTCTCACACTAACCACACACACACTCACCTCACACTCTCTCTCTCACACACACACTCACTCACTCTCTCTCGAACACACACACACACACACTCACACTCACACTCCTCACACACACACATACACTCACTCACACTCTCTCTCTAACACACACACACTCACTCACACTCTCTCTCTAACACACTCACACAACCACACGCTCACACCACACACACACTCACTCACACTCTCTCTCAAACACACCACTCACTCACTCACACACACTCACTCACACTCACTCTCTAATACACACACACACTCACATACCACACACCACTCACTCACACTCACACACTCACACACACACTCACACTCTCTCTCACACACACACACTCTCACACACACTCTCACACACACACTCACACTCACACCTACACACTCACTCACTCACACTCACACACACTATCTCAATCCACACACTCACACACGTACACACACACACCCACCCACACACACTCACACACAAACACACACACACACACACACACTCACACACACACACTCACACACACACACACACTCACACACTCACACACACACACACACACACACACACTCACACACACACACACACACACACACACACTCTCTCACACACACACACACACACACTCACACACACTCACTCACACACCACACACAGTCATTCACTCACACTCACACAAACTCTCACTCACTCACATACTCATGCACACCCACACTCACACACTCACTCACACCACACACATTCACACACACTCTCTGCACAGACCTGCTGAGTTTCTCCAGCCTTTCTGTATCTATAACCTGTAACGTTAACCCTGTTTCTCTCTCTCTCTGTGCACAGACCTGCTGAGTTTCTCCAGCCCTTTCTGTGTCTGTAACCTGTAACGTTAACCCTGTTTCTCTCTCTCTCTCTGTGCACAGACCTGCTGAGTTTCTCCAGCCCTTTCTGTGTCTATAACCTGTAAAGTTAACCCTGTTTCTCTCTCTCTCTCTGTGCACAGACCTGCTGAGTTTCTCCAGCCCTTTCTGTGTCTATAACCTGTAACGTTAACCCTGTTTCTCTCTCTCTCTCTCTGCACAGACCTGCTGAGTTTCTCCAGCCCTTTCTGTGTCTATAACCTGTAACGTTAACCCTGTTTCTCTCTCTCTGTGTGCACAGACCTGCTGAGTTTCTCCAGCCCTTTCTGTGTCTATAACCTGTAACGTTAACCCTGTTTCTCTCTCTCGGTGCACAGACCTGCTGAGTTTCTCCAGCCCTTTCTGTGTCTATAACCTGTAACGTTAACCCTGTTTCTCTCTCTCTCTCTGTGCACAGACCTGCTGAGTTTCTCCAGCCCTTTCTGTGTCTATAACCTGTAACGTTAACCCTGTTTCTCTCTCTCTCTCTGTGCACAGACCTGCTGAGTTTCTCCAGCCCTTTCTGTGTCTATAACCTGTAACGTTAACCCTGTTTCTCTCTCTCTCTGTGCACAGACCTGCTGAGTTTCTCCAGCCCTTTCTGTGTCTATAACCTGTAACGTTAACCCTGTTTCTCTCTCTCTCTCTGTACACAGACCTGCTGAGTTTCTCCAGCCCTTTCTGTGTCTATAACCTGTAACGTTAACCTTGTTTCTCTCTCTCTCTCTCTCTGCACAGACCTGCTGAGTTTCTCCAGCCCTTTCTGTGTCTATAACCTGTAACGTTCACCCTGTTTCTCTCACTCTCTCTGTGCACAGACCTGCTGAGTTTCTCCAGCCCTTTCTGTGTCTATAACCTGTAACGTTAACCCTGTTTCTCTCTCTCTCTCTGTGCACAGACCTGCTGAGTTTCTCCAGCCCTTTCTGTGTCTATACCCTGTAACGTTAACCCTGTTTCTCTCTCTCTCTCTCTGTGCACAGACCTGCTGAGTTTCTCCGGCCCTTTCTGTGTCTATAACCTGTAACGTTAACCCTGTTTCTCTCTCCCTCTCTGTGCACAGACCTGCTGAGTTTCTCCAGCCCTTTCTGTGTCTCTACCCTGTAACGTTAACCCTGTTTCTCTCTCTCTGTGCACAGACCTGCTGAGTTTCTCCAGCCCTTTCTGTGTCTATAACCTGTAACGTTAACCCTGTTTCTCTCTCTCTGTGCACAGACCTGCTGAGTTTCTCCAGCCCTTTCTGTGTCTATAACCTGTAACGTTAACCCTGTTTCTCTCTCTCTCTGTGCACAGACCTGCTGAGTTTCTCCAGCCCTTTCTGTGTCTATAACCTGTAACGTTAACCCTGTTTCTCTCTCTCTCTCTATTCCTAGACCTGCTGAGTTTCTCCAGCCCTTTCTGTGTCTATAACCTGTAACGTTAACCCTGTTTCTCTCTCTCTCTCTGTGCACAGACCTGCTGAGTTTCTCCAGCCCTTTCTGTGTCTATAACCTGTAACGTTAACCCTGTTTCTCTCTCTCTCTGTGCACAGACCTGCTGAGTTTCTCCAGCCCTTTCTGTGTCTATAACCTGTAACGTTAACCCTGTTTCTCTCTCTCTCTCTCTGTGCACAGACCTGCTGAGTTTCTCCAGCCCTTTCTGTGTCTATACCCTGTAACGTTAACCCTGTTTCTCTCTCTCTCTGTGCACAGACCTGCTGAGTTTCTCCAGCCCTTTCTGTGTCTATAACCTGTAACGTTAACCCTGTTTCTCTCTCTCTCTCTCTGTGCACAGACCTGCTGAGTTTCTCCAGCCCTTTCTGTGTCTATACCCTGTAACGTTAACCCTGTTTCTCTCTCTCTCTCTCTGTGCACAGACCTGCTGAGTTTCTCCAGCCCTTTCTGTGTCTATACCCTGTAACGTTAACCCTGTTTCTCTCTCTCTCTCTCTGTGCACAGACCTGCTGAGTTTCTCCAGCCCTTTCTGTGTCCATTACCTGTAACGTTTACCCTGTTTCTCTCTCTCTCTGTGCACAGACCTGCTGAGTTTCTCCAGCCCTTTCTGTGTCTATAACCTGTAACGTTAACCCTGTTTCTCTCTCTCTCTCTGTGCACAGACCTGCTGAGTTCCTCCAGCCCTTTCTGTGTCTGTAACCTGTAACGTTAACCCTGTTTCTCTCTCTCTCTCTGTACACAGACCTGCTGAGTTTCTCCAGCCCTTTCTGTGTCTATAACCTGTAACGTTAACCCTGTTTCTCTCTCTCTCTCTCTGTGCACAGACCTGCTGAGTTTCTCCAGCCCTTTCTGTGTCTATACCCTGTAACGTTAACCCTGTTTCTCTCTCTCTCTGTGCACAGACCTGCTGAGTTTCTCCAGCCCTTTCTGTGTCTATAACCTGTAACGTTAACCCTGTTTCTCTCTCTCTCTCTGTGCACAGACCTGCTGAGTTTCTCCAGCCCTTTCTGTGTCCATAACCTGTAACGTTAACCCTGTTTCTCTCTCTCTCTCTCTGTGCACAGACCTGCTGAGTTTCTCCAGCCCTTTCTGTGTCTATAACCTGTAACGTTAACCCTGTTTCTCTCTCTCTCTGTGCACAGACCTGCTGAGTTTCTCCAGCCCTTTCTGTGTCTATAACCTGTAACGTTAACCCTGTTTCTCTCTCTCTCTGTGCACAGACCTGCTGAGTTTCTCCAGCCCTTTCTGTGTCTATAACCTGTAACGTTAACCCTGTTTCTCTCTCTCCCTGTGCACAGACCTGCTGAGTTTCTCCAGCCCTTTCTGTGTCTGTAACCTGTAACGTTAACCCTGTTTCTCTCTCTCTCTCTGTGCACAGACCTGCTGAGTTTCTCCAGCCCTTTCTGTGTCTATAACCTGTAACGTTAACCCTGTTTCTCCCTCTCTCTCTGTGCACAGACCTGCTGAGTTTCTCCAGCCCTTTCTGTGTCTATAACCTGTAACGTTAACCCTGTTTCTCTCTCTCTCCGTGCACAGACCTGCTGAGTTTCTCCAGCCCTTTCTGTATCTATAACCTGTAACGTTAACCCTGTTTCTCTCTCTCTCTCTGTGCACAGACCTGCTGAGTTTCTCCAGCCCTTTCTGTGTCTATACCCTGTAACGTTAACCCTGTTTCTCTCTCTCTCTGTGCACAGACCTGCTGAGTTTCTCCAGCCCTTTCTGTGTCTATAACCTGTAACGTTAACCCTGTTTCTCTCTCTCTCTGTGCACAGACCTGCTGAGTTTCTCCAGCCCTTTCTGTGTCTATAACCTGTAACGTTAACCCTGTTTCTCTCTCTCTCTGTGCACAGACCTGCTGAGTTTCTCCAGCCCTTTCTGTGTCTATAACCTGTAACGTTAACCCTGTTTCTCTCTCTCTCTCTGTGCACAGACCTGCTGAGTTTCTCCAGCCCTTTCTGTGTCTATAACCTGTAACGTTAACCCTGTTTCTCTCTCTCTCTCTGTGCACAGACCTGCTGAGTTTCTCCAGCTCTTTCTGTGTCTATAACCTGTAACGTTAACCCTGTTTCTCTCTCTCTCTGCACAGACCTGCTGAGTTTCTCCAGCCTTTTCTGTGTCTATACCCTGTAACGTTAACCCTGTTTCTCTCTCTCTCTCTGTGCACAGACCTGCTGAGTTTCTCCAGCCCTTTCTGTGTCTATAACCTGTAACGTTAACCCTGTTTCTCTCTCTCTCTCTGTGCACAGACCTGCTGAGTTTCTCCAGCCCTTTCTGTGTCTATAACCTGTAACGTTAACCCTGTTTCTCTCTCTCTCTCTGTGCACAGACCTGCTGAGTTTCTCCAGCCCTTTCTGTGTCTATAACCTGTAACGTTAACCCTGTTTCTCTCTCTCTCTCTGTGCACAGACCTGCTGAGTTTCTCCAGCCCTTTCTGTGTCTCTAACCTGTAACGTTAACCCTGTTTCTCTCTCTCTCTCTGTGCACAGACCTGCTGAGTTTCTCCAGCCCTTTCTGTGTCTATAACCTGTAACGTTAACCCTGTTTCTCTCTCTCTCTGTGCACAGACCTGCTGAGTTTCTCCAGCCCTTTCTGTGTCTCTAACCTGTAACGTTAACCCTGTTTCTCTCTCTCTCTCTGTGCACAGACCTGCTGAGTTTCTCCAGCCCTTTCTGTGTCTATAACCTGTAACGTTAACCCTGTTTCTCTCTCTCTCTCTGTGCACAGACCTGCTGAGTTTCTCCAGCCCTTTCTGTGTCTCTAACCTGTAACGTTAACCCTGTTTCTCTCTCTCTCTCTGTGCACAGACCTGCTGAGTTTCTCCAGCCCTTTCTGTGTCTATACCCTGTAACGTTAACCCTGTTTCTCTCTCTCTCTCTGTGCACAGACCTGCTGAGTTTCTCCAGCCCTTTCTGTGTCTCTAACCTGTAACGTTAACCCTGTTTCTCTCTCTCTCTCTGTGCACAGACCTGCTGAGTTTCTCCAGCCCTTTCTGTGTCTATAACCTGTAACGTTAACCCTGTTTCTCTCTCTCTCTCTGTGCACAGACCTGCTGAGTTTCTCCAGCCCTTTCTGTGTCTATACCCTGTAACGTTAACCCTGTTTCTCTCTCTCTCTCTGTACACAGACCTGCTGAGTTTCTCCAGCCCTTTCTGTGTCTATACCCTGTAACGTTAACCCTGTTTCTCTCTCTCTCTCTCTGTGCACAGACCTGCTGAGTTTCTCCAGCCCTTTCTGTGTCTATACCCTGTAACGTTAACCCTGTTTCTCTCTCTCTCTGTGCACAGACCTGCTGAGTTTCTCCAGCCCTTTCTGTGTCTCTAACCTGTAACGTTAACCCTGTTTCTCTCTCTCTCTCTGTACACAGACCTGCTGAGTTTCTCCAGCCCTTTCTGTGTCTATAACCTGTAACGTTAACCCTGTTTCTCTCTCTCTCTCTGTGCACAGACCTGCTGAGTTTCTCCAGCCCTTTCTGTGTCTATAACCTGTAACGTTAACCCTGTTTCTCTCTCTCTCTCTCTGTGCACAGACCTGCTGAGTTTCTCCAGCCCTTTCTGTGTCTATAACCTGTAACGTTAACCCTGTTTCTCTCTCTCTCTGTGCACTGACCTGCTGAGTTTCTCCAGCCCTTTCTGTGTCTATACCCTGTAACGTTAACCCTGTTTCTCTCTCTCTGTGCACAGACCTGCTGAGTTTCTCCAGCCCTTTCTGTGTCTATACCCTGTAACGTTAACCCTGTTTCTCTCTCTCTCTGTGCACAGACCTGCTGAGTTTCTCCAGCCCTTTCTGTGTCTATACCCTGTAACGTTAACCCTGTTTCTCTCTCTCTCTCTGTGCACAGACCTGCTGAGTTTCTCCAGCCCTTTCTGTGTCTATAACCTGTAACGTTAACCCTGTTTCTCTCTCTCTCTGTGCACAGACCTGCTGAGTTTCTCCAGCCCTTTCTGTGTCTATAACCTGTAACGTTAACCCTGTTTCTCTCTCTCTCTGTGCACAGACCTGCTGAGTTTCTCCAGCCCTTTCTGTGTCTATAACCTGTAACGTTAACCCTGTTTCTCTCTCTCTCTCTGTGCACAGACCTGCTGAGTTTCTCCAGCCCTTTCTGTGTCTATAACCTGTAACGTTAACCCTGTTTCTCTCTCTCTCTCTGTGCACAGACCTGCTGAGTTTCTCCAGCCCTTTCTGTGTCTATAACCTGTAACGTTAACCCTGTTTCTCTCTCTCTCTCTGTGCACAGACCTGCTGAGTTTCTCCAGCCCTTTCTGTGTCTATAACCTGTAACGTTAACCCTGTTTCTCTCTGTCTCTCTGTGCACAGACCTGCTGAGTTTCTCCAGCCCTTTCTGTGTCTATACCCTGTAACGTTAACCCTGTTTCTCTCTCTCTCTGTCTGCACAGACCTGCTGAGTTTCTCCAGCCCTTTCTGTGTCTATAACCTGTAACGTTAACCCTGTTTCTCTCTCTCTCTCTGTGCACAGACCTGCTGAGTTTCTCCAGCCCTTTCTGTGTCTATAACCTGTAACGTTAACCCTGTTTCTCTCTCTCTCCGTGCACAGACCTGCTGAGTTTCTCCAGCCCTTTCTGTATCTATAACCTGTAACGTTAACCCTGTTTCTCTCTCTCTCTCTGTGCACTGACCTGCTGAGTTTCTCCAGCCCTTTCTGTGTCTATACCCTGTAACGTTAACCCTGTTTCTCTCTCTCTCTCTGTGCACAGACCTGCTGAGTCTCTCCAGCCCTTTCTGTGTCTATAACCTGTAACGTTAACCCTGTTTCTCTCTCTCTCAGTGCACAGACCTGCTGAGTTTCTCCAGCCCTTTCTGTGTCTATAACCTGTAACGTTAACCCTGTTTCTCTCTCTCTCTCTGTGCACAGACCTGCTGAGTTTCTCCAGCCCTTTCTGTGTCTATAACCTGTAACGTTAACCCTGTTTCTCTCTCTCTCTCTCTCTGTGCACAGACCTGCTGAGTTTCTCCAGCCCTTTCTGTGTCTATAACCTGTAACGTTAACCCTGTTTCTCTCTCTCTCTCTCTGTGCACAGACCTGCTGAGTTTCTCCAGCCCTTTCTGTGTCTATAACCTGTAACGTTAACCCTGTTTCTCTCTCTCACTCTGTGCACAGACCTGCTGAGTTTCTCCAGCCCTTTCTGTGTCTATACCCTGTAACGTTAACCCTGTTTCTCTCTCTCTCTCTGTGCACAGACCTGCTGAGTTTCTCCAGCCCTTTCTGTGTCTATAACCTGTAACGTTAACCCTGTTTCTCTCTCTCACTCTGTGCACAGACCTGCTGAGTTTCTCCAGCCCTTTCTGTGTCTATAACCTGTAACGTTCACCCTGTTTCTCTCTCTCTCTCTGTGCACAGACCTGCTGAGTTTCTCCAGCCCTTTCTGTGTCTATAACCTGTAACGTTAACCCTGTTTCTCTCTCTCTCTCTGTGCACAGACCTGCTGAGTTTCTCCAGCCCTTTCTGTGTCTATAACCTGTAACGTTAACCCTGTTTCTCTCTCTCTCTCTGTGCACAGACCTGCTGAGTTTCTCCAGCCCTTTCTGTGTCTCGGGAACACTCAGATATGTCCCAACGACGATTGAATGTTTGGGGGGTTTCGAAGTCCTGGGCGGCGTCATTTCTGGTGGTCCATCTGACGGAGGGAGGGTGGGGGGGGGGGGGTGGAGGGAATTGAGGGGTAGATTTGACCAGGAGGGTGAGGGTTGTAGGAGGGTGAGGGAGATAGGGAGGGAGGGATTGGAACAGGAGGGTGAGGGAGATAGGGAGGGAGGGATTGGAACAGGAGGGGGAGGGAGATAGGGAGGGAGGGATTGGAACAGGAGGGGGAGGGAGATAGGGAGGGAGGGATCGGAACAGGAGGGTGAGGGGTGTAGGAGGGTGAGGGAGATAGGGAGGGAGGGATTGGAACAGGAGGGTGAGGGAGATAGGGAGGGAGGGATTGGAACAGGAGGGTGAGGGAGATAGGGAGGGAGGGATTGGAACAGGAGGGGGAGGGAGATAGGGAGGGAGGGATCGGAACAGGAGGGTGAGGGAGATAGGGAGGGAGGGATTGGAACAGGAGGGTGAGGGAGATAGGGAGGGAGGGATTGGAACAGGAGGGTGAGGGAGATAGGGAGGGAGGGATTGGAACAGGAGGGTGAGGGAGATAGGGAGGGAGGGATCGGAACAGGAGGGTGAGGGAGATAGGGAGGGAGGGATTGGAACAGGAGGGTGAGGGAGATAGGGAGGGAGGGATTGGAACAGGAGGGTGAGGAGTGTAGGAGGGTGAGGGGTGTAGGAGGGTGAGGGAGGGATTGGAACAGGAGGGTGAGGGGGATAGGGAGGGAGGGATCGGAACAGGAGGGTGAGGGAGATAGGGAGGGAGGGATCGGAACAGGAGGGTGAGGGGTGTAGGAGGGTGAGGGGTGTAGGAGGGTGAGGGAGATAGGGAGGGTGAGGGAGGGATTGGAACAGGAGGGGGAGGGAGATAGAGAGGGAGGGATTGGAACAGGAGGGTGAGGCAGATGACTAGGCCTCAGATCCTGCCTGCTCTCCTCCCTCAGCAACGTCGGACGCCCCCCACTCCGTCGAGTCGTCGCCATGTCCAGCAGGGAAACTGACCCTTCGGCCCCACCCGTCTGTGCTAGCCCAGATATCCTCACCCAATCCAGCTCCCCCGCCCCCCCCCCTCCGTTCCCCCAGCCCTTGGCCCCCATCTCCCTCTCACCCCCTTCCTATCCCCCCCCCCCCCCCCCACCCCACCTCCACCGCCACGGGGGAAACAGCCCCCTCCCCCCTCCCCCGCGGCCTCTCCCCGTAGACTCAAACCCTCCGACGTCCTGGTAAGTCTTTTCCAAAACCTTTCGGGGTGGTGACGAGTCGGAGGTCCGCGGTTCCCCCCTTCGCTCTGAGGCTGGGCTTCCCTCGGCATTCCCGGCGGAGGAACGTCTTTCCCGCGCTCTCCCCCCCCCCCACTCCCCCATTCTCTGTCCGGGTCTCTCGGGCATTCCTTCAGCTCCTCGGGAAGTGGCCGAGCGTCTCGCGGATGGTCAGTGGGGGATCCCGATGGCCGGGCCTCGTTGCTCTGCACCTCCCGGATGGTCGGCTAAGGGTCTTCCCCCGGAGCGGGGGGGTGGGGGGTCGCGTCGTGGGTAGGTGCTCGCTGCCTTGGCATCGGTCGGTTCGGTGGCTTGAGACCCTGTTGCGAGACTGTGCTGAGGGTTATGTGAATAGGTGCTCTCGGCCTTGGAGTTTGTCGCTGAGAGTCTTGTCGATGGTTTCTCAGGGTCTTGCGGTTGGTTGCTAAGGGTCTTGCGGTTGGTTGCTAAGGGCCTTGGGGTTGGTTGCTCAGGGTCTTAGGGTTGGTTGCTAAGGGTCTTGGGGTTGGTTGCTCAGGATCTTGGGGTTGCTTGCTAAGGGCCTTGGGGTTGGTTGCTAAGGGTCTTGAGGTTGGTTGCTAAGGGCCTTGGGATTGGTTGCTAAGGGTCTTGGGGTTGGTTTGCTAAGGGTCTTGGGGTTGGTTGCTAAGGGCCTTGGGGTTGGTTGCTAAGGATCTTCGGGTTGGCCACTACGGGCCTTGGGTTTGGTTGCTAAGGATCTTGGGGTTGGTTGCTAAGGATCTTGAGGTTGGTGGCTAAGGGTCTTGAGGTTGGTTGCTAAGGGTCTTGGGGTGGGTTGCTAAAGACCTTGCGGTTGGTTGCTAAGGACCTTGGGATTGGTTGCTAAGGGTCTTGAGGTTGGTTGCTAAGGATCTTGGGATTGGTTGCTAAGGGTCTTGAGGTTGGTTACTAAGGATCTTGGGATTGGTTGCTTAGGTCCTTGGGGTTGGTTGCTAAGGGTCTTGAGGTTGGTTGCTAAGGATCTTCGGGTTGGTTGCTAAGGGTCTAGAGGTTGGTTGCTAAGGATCTTGGGGTTGGTTGCTAAGGTCCTTGGGGTTGGTTGCTAAGGACCTTGGGATGGCTTGCTAAGGGTCTTGGAAGAGAAAGTAAGGACTGCAGATGCTGGTGATCAGAGCTGAAAATGTGTTGCTGGAAAAGCGCAGCAGGTCAGGCTGCATCCAAGGAACAGGAGAATCGACGTTTCGGGCATATGCCCTTCTTCAGGAAGGATCTTGGGGTTGGTTGCTAAGGCCCTTGGGATAGGTTGCTAAGGATCTTGGGGTTGGTTGCTAAGGGTCTTGTGGTTGGTTGCTAAGGATCTTGGGGGTGGTTGCTAAGGGCCATGGGGATGGTTGCTAAGGGCCATGGGATGGTTGCTAAGGGCCATGGGGATGGTCACTAAGGGCCATGGAATGGTTGCTAAGGGCCATGGGGATGGTCACTAAGGGCCATGGGGATGGTCGCTAAGGGCCATGGGATGGTTGCTAAGGGCCATGGGATGGTTGCTAAGGGCCATGGGGATGGTCGCTAAGGGCCATGGGGATGGTTGCTAAGGGCCATGGGATGGTTGCTAAGGGCCATGGGGATGGTTGCTAAGGACCATGGGGATGGTTGCTAAGGGCCATGGGATGGTTGCTAAGGGCCATGGGGATGGTCACTAAGGGCCATGGAATGGTTGCTAAGGGCCATGGGGATGGTCGCTAAGGGCCATGGGGATGGTTGCTAAGGACCTATGGAGATGGTTGCTAAGGGCCATGGGGATGGTCGCTAAGGGCCATGGGGATGGTCGCTAAGGGCCATGGGGATGGTTGCTAAGGGCCATGGGGATGGTTGCTAAGGGCCATGGGATGGTTGCTAAGGGCCATGGGGATGGTCGCTAAGGGCCATGGGATGGTTGCTAAGGGCCATGGGGATGGTCACTAAGGGCCATGGGGATGGTCACTAAGGGCCATGGAATGGTTGCTAAGGGCCATGGGGTTGGTTGCTAAGGGCCATGGGATGGTTGCTAAGGGCCATGGGGATGGTTGCTAAGGGCCATGGGGATGGTTGCTAAGGGCCATGGGATGGTTGCTAAGGGCCATGGGGATGGTTGCTAAGGGCCATGGGATGGTTGCTAAGGGCCATGGGGATGGTCACTAAGGGCCATGGAATGGTTGCTAAGGGCCATGGGGATGGTCACTAAGGGCCATGGGGATGGTCGCTAAGGGCCATGGGATGGTTGCTAAGGGCCATGGGATGTTTGCTAAGGGCCATGGGGATGGTCGCTAAGGGCCATGGGGATGGTTGCTAAGGGCCATGGGATGGTTGCTAAGGGCCATGGGGATGGTTGCTAAGGGCCATGGGATGGTTGCTAAGGGCCATGGGGATGGTCACTAAGGGCCATGAAATGGTTACTAAGGGCCATGGGGATGGTCACTAAGGGCCATGGGGATGGTCGCTAAGGGCCATGGGATGGTTGCTAAGGGCCATGGGATGGTTGCTAAGGGCCATGGGGATGGTCGCTAAGGGCCATGGGATGGTTGGTAAGGGTCATGGGGATGGTTGCTAAGGGCCATGGGGATGGTTGCTAAGGACCTATGGAGATGGTCGGCTAAGGGCCATGGGGATGGTTGCTAATGGCCATGGGGATGGTTGCTAAGGGCCTTGGGGTTGGTTGCTAAGGGCCTTGGGGTTGGTTGCTAAGGATCTTGGGGTTGGTTGCTAAGGGCCTAGGGGTTGGTTGCTAAGGGCCTTGGGGTTGGTTGCTAAGGGACTTGGGGTGGGTTGCTAAAGACCTTGGGGTTGGTTGCTAAGGACCTTGGGATTGGTTGCTAAGGTCCTTGGGGTTGGTTGCTAAGGGTCTTGAGGTTGGTTGCTAAGGTCCTTGGGGTTGGTTGCTAAGGGTCTTGAGGTTGGTTGCTAAGGATCTTGGAGGAGAAAGTAAGGACTGCAGATGCTGGAGATCAGAGCTGAAAATGTGTTGCTGGAAAAGCGCAGCAGGTCAGGCAGCATCCAAGGAACAGGAGAATCGACGTTTCGGGCATAAGCCCTTCTTCAGGAAGGATCTTGGGGTTGGTTGCTAAGGCCCTTGGGATAGGTTGCTAAGGATCTTGGGGTTGGTTGCTAAGGGTCTTGTGGATGGTTGCTAAGGATCTTGGGGTTGGTTGCTAAGGATCTTGGGGTTGGTTGCTAAGGGTCTTGAGGTTGGTTGCTAATGGCGTAGGGATGATTGCTCACTGCTCAGGGAATGGTTGCTATGGGGATAGGGAGGAGGATGGTCGCTAAGTGCCTTGAGAATGGTTGCTAGGGGCTTTGGATCTGGGTTCGTTCCTAAGTAATTTGGCAGAAGATTGCTAAGGGCCTTGGGGTTGGTTGCTCAGGATCTTGGGGTTGGTTGCTAAGGGCCTTGGGGTTGGTTGCTAAGGACAATGGGAATCATTGCTAAGGGTGGTTGTGATGGTTACTAAGGCCTGGGGCTGGTTGCTGTGGGTCTTGTCGATGATTGCTCAAGGAAAAGGGGACGGTTGCTAAGGGCGTTGCGTTAAGGTTGGTTGCTAAGGGCCTCGTGGTTGGTTGGTAAGGGCCATGGGGCTGGTTACTGAGGGCCTATGGAGATGGTTGCTAAGGGCCATGGGGATGGTCGCTAAGGGCCATGGGGATGGTTGCTAAGGACCTATGGAGATGGTTGCTAAGGGCCATGGGGATAGTCGCTAAGGGCCATGGGGATGGTTGCTAAGGGCCGTGGGATGGTTGCTAAGGGCCATGGGGATGGTCGCTAAGGGCAATGGGATGGTTGCTAAGGGCCATGGGGATGGTTGCTAAGGGCCATGGGATGGTTGCTAAGGGCCATGGGGATGGTCGCTAAGGGCCATGGGATGGTTGCTAAGGGCCATGGGGATGGTCGCTAAGGGCCATGGGATGGTTGCTAAGGGCCATGGGATGGTTGCTAAGGGCCTCGTGGTTGGTTGGTAAGGGTCTTGAGGTTGGTTGGTAAGGGTCATGGGGATGGTTGCTAAGGGCCATGGGGATGGTTGCTAAGGGCCATGGGATGGTTGCTAAGGGCCATGGGGATGGTTGCTAAGGGCCATGGGATGGTCGCTAAGGGCCATGGGATGGTTGGTAAGGGTCATGGGGATGGTTGCTAAGGGCCATGGGATGGTTGCTAAGGACCTATGGAGATGGTCGGCTAAGGGCCATGGGGATGGTTGGTAAGGGTCATGGGGATGGTTGCTAAGGGCCATGGGATGGTTGCTAAGGGCCATGGGGATGGTTGCTAAGGGCCATGGGGATGGTTGCTAAGGGCCATGGGATGGTTGCTAAGGACAATGGGAATCATTGCTAAGGGTGGTTGTGATGGTTACTAAGGCCTGGGGCTGGTTGCTGTGGGTCTTGTCGATGATTGCTCAAGGAAAAGGGGACGGTTGCTAAGGGCGTTGCGTTAAGGTTGGTTGCTAAGGGCCTCGTGGTTGGTTGGTAAGGGCCATGGGGCTGGTTACTGAGGGCCTATGGAGATGGTTGCTAAGGGCCATGGGATGGTTGCTAAGGGCCATGGGGATGGTTGCTAAGGGCCATGGGGATGGTCGCTAAGGGCCATGGGATGGTTGCTAAGGGCCATGGGGATGGTCGCTAAGGGCCATGGGATGGTTGCTAAGGGCCATGGGGATGGTTGCTAAGGGCCATGGGATGGTCGCTAAGGGCCATGGGATGGTTGGTAAGGGTCATGGGGATGGTTGCTAAGGGCCATGGGATGGTTGCTAAGGGCCATGGAGATGGTCGCTAAGGGCCATGGGATGGTTGCTAAGGGCCATGGGGATGGTCGCTAAGGGCCATGGGATGGTTGCTAAGGGCCATGGGGATGGTCGCTAAGGGCCATGGGATGGTTGCTAAGGGCCATGGGGATGGTCGCTAAGGGCCATGGGATGGTTGCTAAGGGCCATGGGGATGGTTGCTAAGGGCCATGGGGATGGTCGCTAAGGGCCATGGGATGGTTGCTAAGGGCCATGGGGATGGTTGCTAAGGACCTATGGAGATGGTCGGCTAAGGGCCATGGGGATGGTTGCTAATGGCCATGGGGATGGTTGCTAAGGGCCATGGGATGGTTGCTAAGGGCCATGGGACGGTTGCCAAAGGCCTTGGGTTAGGGTTGGTTGCTAAGGGTCTCGTGGATGGTTGCTAAGGGCCGATGTGGTTGTTTGCTAAGGGCCAATGGGGATGGTGGCAAATGGCTGTTTGGATAGTTGCTGAGGGCCTTGGGATAAGGATGGTCGCTAATGGGGATGGTTGCTAAGGGCGTATGGGATGGTTGCTAACGGTGTATGGAGATGGTTGCTGAGGGCCTTGGGGATCGTTGCTTAAGACCTTGTGATAGATGCTAAGGGTCTCGAAAGGGCCTTGGGTAGTTTCTAAGGGCACAAGGGGATGTTTGCTAAAAGGCCATGGGGTTGATTGCCAAGGGCCCTGGGTTAAGGTTGGTTGCTAAGGGCCGTGGGGACGGTTGCTAAGGGCCTCGTGGTTGGTTGCTAAGGGCCGTGGGGACGGTTGCTAAGTGACTTGGAAACGGTTGCCAAGGATGGTGGGGATGGTTGGTAAGGTCTACGGGGTTGGTTGTTAAGTGCGGGTGGGGACGGCTGCTGTGAGTGTCAGGATGGTTGCTATGGGCCTTGGGGATTGTCGCTTAAGACCTTCTGACAGATGCTGAGGGTCTTGGAAGGGCCTTGGGTAGTTTCTAAGTGCTCAAGGGGATGGTTACTAAGGGCCCTGGGTTAAGGCTGGTTGCTAAGGGCCATGGGGATGGTTGCTAAGGACCGTGGGAATAGTTGCTCAAGTCTATGGGGATGGTTGCTAAGGGCCGTGGGGTCAGTTGCTAAGGGCCTTGGGGTTGGTTGCTAAGGGCCATGGGGATGGTTGCTAAGGACCGTGGGAATAGTTGCTCAAGTCTATGGGGATGGTTGCTAAGGGCCGTGGGGTCAGTTGCTAAGGGCCTTGGGGTTGGTTGCTAAGGGCCATGGGCCCTGGGTTAAGGTTGGTTACTAAGGGCATCGTGGATGGTTGCTAAGGGCCGTGGGGATGTTTGCTCAGGTCTATGTGGATGGTTGCTAAGGGCTTCGGGGTTGGTTGCCAAGGACTGTGGATGGTTGCTAAGGGCCGTGGGGACGGTTGCTAAGGGCCTCGGTGTTGGTTGCTAAGGGCCGTGGGGACGGTTGCTAAGGGACTTGGAGGCAGTTGCCAAGGATGGTGGGGTCGGTTGGTAAGGGCCGTGGGGACGGTTGCTAAGGACGGGTGGGGAGGGGGAGCGGTTGCTGTGGGTGGTGGCTATGGGCCTTTCAAGATGGCGGCTAAAAGACTGTTTGCTTGTGCCAGGAGGCACGGTTGCCAGGGCCGCCGGTGCCTGTTGCTAAGGGCCTTGAGCTTTACTGGGGGATGGTGGCTATAAGACGATCGGAGCAGAAACGAGGCCGTTCAGCCCATCGCGTCTGCTTGACCGTCCAGAATCCATCCATCTTGGTCACGCTCGTCGGCCTGGTCTCCATGGTCTTTCAGTGGATTACCGGATCGGCGCGAGGGACCCTTCGAAAAGAAAGGGAGACCACTCGGCCCGTTACCTCCATCAGTGCCCGCTCCCTCAGCGCTGACCCTCCGACAGTGCCCGCTCCCTCAGCACTGATCCTCCGTCATTGCCCACTCCCTCAGCGCTGACCCTCTGACAGTGCCCACGCCCTCAGCACTGACCCTCCCATAGTGCGACACTCCCTCAGCGCTGACCCTCCGTCATTGCCCACTCCCTCAGTACTGACCCTCTGACAGTGCCCACTCCCTCAGCACTGACCCTCCGTCAGTGCCCACTCCCTCAGTACTGACCCTCTGACAGTGCCCACTCCCTCAGCACTGACCCTCCGTCAGTGCCCACTCCCTCAGCACTGACCCTCCGACAGTGCCCCCTCCCTCAGCACTGACCCTCCGACAGTGCGGCGCTCCCTCAGCACTGACCCTCCGACAGTGCCCGCTCCCTCAGCGCTGACCCTCTGACAGTGCCCACGCCCTCAGCACTGACCCTCCCATAGTGCGACACTCCCTCAGCGCTGACCCTCCGACAGTGCCCACTCCCTCAGCACTGACCCTCCGACAGTGTCCACTCCCTCAGCACTGATCCTCCGTCATTGCCCACTCCCTCAGCACTGACCCTGGGACAGTGCCCACTCCCTCAGCACTGACCCTCCGACAGTGCCCACTCCCTCAGCACTGACCCTCCGACAGTGCCCACTCCCTCAGCACTGACCCTCTGACAGTGCCCACTCCCTCAGCACTGACCCTCCGTCAGTGCCCACTCCCTCAGTACTGACCCTCTGACAGTGCCCACTCCCTCAGCACTGACCCTCCGACAGTGCCCCCTCCCTCAGCACTGAACCTCCCATAGTGCGACACTCCCTCAGCGCTGACCCTCCGACAGTGCCCACTCCCTCAGTACTGACCCTCTGACAGTGCCCACTCCCTCAGCACTGACCCTCCGTCAGTGCCCACTCCCTCAGCACTGACCCTCCGACAGTGTCCACTCCCTCAGTACTGACCCTCCGTCATTGCCCACTCCCTCAGTACTGACCCTCTGACAGTGCTCACTCCCTCAGCACTGACCCTCCGACAGTGCCCCCTCCCTCAGCACTGAACCTCCCATAGTGCGACACTCCCTCAGCGCTGACCCTCCGACAGTGTCCACTCCCTCAGCACTGACCCTCCAACAGTGCCCACTCCCTCAGTACTGACCCTCTGACAGTGCCCACTCCCTCAGCACTGACCCTCCGTCAGTGCCCACTCCCTCAGCACTGACCCTCCGACAGTGCCCCCTCCCTCAGCACTGAACCTCCCATAGTGCGACACTCCCTCAGCACTGAACCTCCGACTGTGCCCACTCCCTCAGCACTGACCCTCCGACAGTGCCCACTCCCTCAGCACTGACCCACCGTCAGTGCCCACTCCCTCAGCACTGACCCTCCGACAGTGCCCGCTCCCTCAGCACTGACCCTCCGACAGTGCCCACTCCCTCAGCACTGACCCTCCGACAGTGCCCACTCCCTCAGCACTGACCCTCTGACAGTGCCCACTCCCTCAGCACTGACCCTCCGACAGTGCCCACTCCCTCAGCACTGACCCTCCGACAGTGCCCTCTCCCTCAGCACTGACCCTCCAACAGTGCCCACTCCCTCAGCACTGACCCTCCGACAGTGCCCACTCCCTCAGCGCTGACCCTCCGACAGTGCCCACTCCCTCAGCGCTGACCCTCCGACAGTGCCCACTCCCTCAGCACTGACCCTCCGACGGTGTGACCCTCCCTCAGCACTGACCCTCCGACAGTGCCCACTCCCTCAGCACTGACCCTCCAACAGTGCGGCACTCCCTCAGCACTGACCCTTGACAGTGCCCGCTCCCTCAGCGCTGACCCTCCGACAGTGCCAGCTCCCTCAGCACTGACTCTCCGACAGTGCCCGCTCCCTCAGCACTGACCCTCCGACAGTGCCCACTCCCTCAGCACTGACCCTCCGACAGTGCCCTCTCCCTCAGCACTGACCCTCCGACAGTGCCCACTCCCTCAGCAGTGACCCTCCGACATTGCCCGCTCCCTCAGCACTGACCCTCCGACAGTGCCCACTCCCTCAGCACTGACCCACCGTCAGTGCCCACTCCCTCAGCACTGACCCTCCGACAGTGCCCTCTCCCTCAGCACTGACCCTCCGACAGTGCCCGCTCCCTCAGCGCTGACCTTCGGACAGTGCCCGCTCCCTCAGCACTGACCATCCGACAGTGCCCACTCCCTCAGCACTGACCCTCCGACAGTGCGGCGCTCCCTCAGAACTGACCCTCCGACAGTGCCCTCTCCCTCAGCACTGACCCTCCGACAGTGCCGCCCTCCCTCAGCACTGACCCTTGACAGTGCCCGCTCCCTCAGCACTGACCCTCCGACAGTGCCGCCCTCCCTCAGCACTGACCCTTGACAGTGCCCACTCCCTCAGCACTGACCCTCCGACAGTGCCAGCTCCCTCAGCACTGACTCTCCGACAGTGCCCGCTCCCTCAGCACTGACCCTCCGACAGTGCCCACTCCTCAGCGCTGACCCTCCGACAGTGCCCGCTCCCTCAGTACTGACCCTCCGACAGTGCCCACTCCCTCAGCACTGACCCTCCGACAGTGCGGCCCTCCCTCAGCACTGACCCTCTGACAGTGCCCTCTCCCTCAGCGCTGACCCTCCGACAGTGCCCACTCCTCAGCACTGACCCTCCGACAGTGCCCACTCCCTCAGCACTGACCCTCCGACAGTGCCCTCTCCCTCAGCACTGACCCTCCGACAGTGCCCTCTCCCTCAGCACTGACCCTCCGACAGTGCCCTCTCCCTCAGCACTGACCCTCCGACATTGCCCACCCCCTCAGCACTGACCCTCCAACAGTGCCCACTCCCTCAGCACTGACCCTCCAACAGTGCCCTCTCCCTCAGCACTGACCCTCCGACAGTGCGGCACTCCCTCAGCACTGACCCTCCGACAGTGCCCACTCCCTCAGCACTGACCCTCCGACAGTGCCCGCTCCCTCAGTACTGACCCTCCGACAGTGCCCACTCCCTCAGCACTGACCCTCCGACAGTGCAGCCCTCCCTCAGCACTGACCCTCTGACAGTGCCCTCTCCCTCAGCACTGACCCTCCGACATTGCCCACCCCCTCAGCACTGACCCTCCGACAGTGCCCACTCCCTCAGCACTGACCCTCCAACAGTACCCTCTCCCTCAGCACTGACCCTCCGACAGTGCGGCACTCCCTCAGCACTGACCCTCTGACAGTGCCCACTCCCTCAGCACTGACCCTCCGACAGTGCCAGCTCCCTCAGCACTGACCCTCTGACAGTGCGGCGCTCCCTCAGCACTGACCCTCCGACAGTGCCCACTCCCTCAGCACTGACCCTCCGACAGTGCCCACTCCCTCAGCACTGACCCTCCGACAGTGCCCGCTCCCTCAGCACTGACCCTCTGACAGTGCCCACTCCCTCAGTACTGACCCTCTGACAGTGCCCACTCCCTCAGCACTGACCCTCCCATAGTGTGACACTCCCTCAGCACTGACCCTCCGACAGTGCCCACTCCCTCAGCACTGACCCTCCAACAGTGCCCTCTCCCTCAGCACTGACCCTCCGACAGTGCGGCACTCCCTCAGCACTGACCCTCTGACAGTGCCCACTCCCTCAGCACTGACCCTCCGACAGTGTCCACTCCCTCAGTACTGACCCTCCGACAGTGCCCACTCCCTCAGCACTGACCCTCCGACAGTGCGGCCCTCCCTCAGCACTGACCCTCTGACAGTGCCCTCTCCCTCAGCACTGACCCTCCGACATTGCCCACCCCCTCAGCACTGACCCTCCGACAGTGCCCACTCCCTCAGCACTGACCCTCCAACAGTGCCCTCTCCCTCAGCACTGACCCTCCGACAGTGCGGCACTCCCTCAGCACTGACCCTCTGACAGTGCCCACTCCCTCAGCACTGACCCTCCGACAGTGCCAGCTCCCTCAGCACTGACCCTCTGACAGTGCGGCGCTCCCTCAGCACTGACCCTCCGACAGTGCCCACTCCCTCAGCACTGACCCTCCGACAGTGCCCACTCCCTCAGCACTGACCCTCCGACAGTGCCCGCTCCCTCAGCACTGACCCTCTGACAGTGCCCACTCCCTCAGTACTGACCCTCTGACAGTGCCCACTCCCTCAGCACTGACCCTCCCATAGTGTGACACTCCCTCAGCACTGACCCTCCGACAGTGCCCACTCCCTCAGCACTGACCCTCCGACAGTGCCCACTCCCTCAGCACTGACACTCCGACAGTGCCTACTCCCTCAGCACTGACCCTCCAACAGTGCCCACTCCCTCAGCACTGACCCTCCGACAGTGCCAGCTCCCTCAGCACTGACCCTCCGACAGTGTAATTAAGATATTTCCCTCTAATGGCTCTCGAGGGAAGGTTAACTTGGCTGGTTCCAGGGACCTTGGAGGGGTGCAAAGCTCCAACGAGGTATGGGGGCGTGCATTGAAGGCACCGTTTCAGTATGAGGGCCATCTCCCATTTTGGGAAGAGGAAGCTCTTCTCTCTGAAGGGGGGAGTCTTGAGTCTGCAGGATCCCCCCCCTTCTCCACCCCTTCCCCCAGACAGCGGGGAGAGTTGGGCCGGGGGTGAGGGTGTGGGGGTTGCTAAGGATCTTGGGACTGGTTGCTAAGGGCTTGGGACTGGTTGCTAAGGGACCTTACAGATTGGTTGTTAAGGGTCTTGGGGTTGGTTGCTAAGGGTCTCGGGGTTGGTTGCTAAGGGTCTCGGGGTTGGTCGCTAAGGGTCTCGGGGTTGGTTGCTAAGGATCGTGAGGTTGGTTGCTAAGGGAACTTGGGTTGGTTGCTAAGGGTTTCGGGGTTGGTTGCTAAGGGTCTTGAGGTTGGTTGCTAAAGATCTTTGGCTTGGTTGCTAAGGACCTTGGGGTTGGTTGCTAAGGGCCTTGGGGTTGGTTGCTAAGGGCCTTGGGACTAGTTGCTAAGGGTACTTGCAGATTGGTTGCTAAGGGCCTTGGGGTTGGTCACTAAGGACCTTGGGGTTAGTTGCTAGGGTCTTGGGGTTGGTCGCTAAGGGCCTTGGGGTTGGTTGCTAAGGGCCTTGGGACTAGTTGCTAAGGGAACTTGCAGATTGGTTGCTAAGGGCCTTGGGGTTGGCCACGAAGGACCTTGGGGTTAGTTGCTCGGGTCTTGGGGTTGGTCGCTAAGGGCCTTGGGGTCGGTTGCTAAGGTTGCGGCGCATCCGAAAATCTCGCCGGGGCGGCTCTCAGTGTCTTCCGTTTCCCAACCTCGGGAAAACCATGCACTGCCTGGTGTTCGAAATGGATATCGGCCACTTGAGACTCTGCAAAGCCGCCCCTCTCGTCCTCTGACCCGAGAAACGCGCTCGCCGGGGTCACATCGCGAGACCGCCCGTCGGAAACGACGTGTAGGAGTTGGCACGTTCTCCCTCCCCCGCCCCCTCCACCCCGCTTCTGCGTGGGTTCCCTCCAGGTGCTCCGGTTTCCTCCCACAGTCCAAAGCTGTGCATGTTAGGGTGGGGATTGGCCGTGCTAAATTACCCATAGTGCCCAGGGATGTGCAGGTTAGGGTGGGGGATTGGCCGTGCTAAATTACCCATAGTGCCCAGGGATGTGTGGGTTAGGGTGGGGATTGGCCGTGCTAAATTACCCATAGTGCCCAGGGATGTGTAGGTTAGGGTGGGGGATTGACCGTGCTAAATTACCCATAGTGCCCAGGGATGTGCGGGTTAGGGTGTGGGGGATTGACCATGTTAAATTACCCATAGTGCCCAGGGATGTGCGGGTTAGGGTGGGGGATTGACCGTGCTAAATTACCCATAGTGCCCAGGGATGTGCGGGTTAGGGTGGGGGATTGACCGTGTTAAATTACCCATAGTGCCCAGGGATGTGCGGGTTAGGGTGGGGGATTGACCGTGTTAAATTACCCATAGTGCCCAGGGATGTGGGGGTTAGGGTGGGGGATTGACCGTGTTAAATTACCCATAG
>NW_027310482.1:0-7500 GCF_047496795.1 Chiloscyllium punctatum
GGAGTGAACGTGACTGCTCAACCCGACTTTGAGACTTGTAAGCCGGGTAGCTCAGCCAGGTTTGACCCGGCGGTTCTGCCGACGGTCTCGCCTTCGAGGGCGGACCCTCCCCCGTGTACAGGCCGGTTTTCGTGCATTTCGAACCGTGGGAAGTGATCCAAAAGGGAATGGGGGTGAACGTGACTGCCCAACCCGGCTTTGAGACTTGTAAGCCGGGTAGCTCAGCCGGGTTGGACCCGGCGGTTCTGCCGACGGTCTCGACTTCGAGGCGGGTGCCTCCCCCGTGTACAGGCCGATTTTCATGCATTTGCAACGGTGGGAAGTTGCCCAAAAGTCGATGGGAGTGAATGTGACTGCTCAACCCGACTTCGAGACTTGTAAGCCGGGTAGCTCAGCCGGGTTTGACCCGGCGGTTCTGCCGACGGTCTCGCCTTCGAGGGGGGAGCCTCCCCCGTGTACAGGCCGATTTTCGTGCATTTCCAACGGTGGGAAGAGGTTCAAAAGGGGATGGGAGTGAATGTGACTGCTCAACCCGACTTTGGCGCTTCCGAGCCGGGTAGCTCAGCCGGGTTTGACCCGGCGGGTCTGCCGACGGTCTCGTCTTCGAGGCGGGTGCCTCCCCCGTATACAGGCCGATTTTCATGCATTTCGAACCGTGGGAAGTGGTCCAAAAGGGAATGGGGGTGGACGTGTCTGCTCATACCGACTTTGAGACTTGTAAGCCGGGTAGCTCAGCCGGGTTTGTTCCGGCGGTTCTGCCGACGGTCTCGTCTTCGAGGCGGGTGCCTCCCCCGTGTACAGGCCGATTTTCGTGCATTTCGAACCGTGGGAAGTGGTCCAAAAGGGGATGGGAGTGAATGTGACTGCTCAACCCGACTTTGGCGCTTCCGAGCCGGGTAGCTCAGCCGGGTTTGACCCGGCGGGTCTGCCGACGGTCTCGTCTTCGAGGCGGGTGCCTCCCCCGTATACAGGCCGATTTTCATGCATTTCGAACCGTGGGAAGTGGTCCAAAAGGGAATGGGGGTGGACGTGTCTGCTCATACCGACTTTGAGACTTGTAAGCCGGGTAGCTCAGCCGGGTTTGATCCTGCGGTTCTGCCGACGGTCTCGCCTTCGAGGGGGGAGCCTCCCCCGTGTTCAGTCCGATTTCCATGCATTTCCAACCGTGGGAAGTTGCCCAAAAGGGGATGGGAGTGAATGTGACTGCTCAACCCGACTTTGGCGCTTCCGAGCCGGTTAGCACAGCCGGGTTTGACCCGGCGGTTCTGCCGACAGTCTCCTCTTCGAGGCGGGTGCCTCCCCCGTGTACAGGCCGATTTCCGTGCATTTCGAACCGTGGGAAGTGGTCCAAACGTCGATGGGAGTGAATGTGACTGCTCAACCCGACTTTGGCGCTTCCGAGCCGGGTAGCTCAGCCGGGTTTGACCCGGCGGTTCTGCCGACGGTCTCGTCTTCGAGGCGGGTGCCTCCCCCGTGTACAGGCCGATTTTCATGCATTTGGAACCGTGGGAAGTGGTCCAAAAGGGAATGGGGGTGGACGTGACTGCTCATACCGACTTTGAGACTTGTAAGCCGGGTAGCTCGGCCGGGTTTGACCCGGCGGTTCTGCCGACGGTCTCGCCTTCGAGGGGGGAGCCTCCCCCGTGTTCAGTCCGATTTTCGTGCATTTCCCACGGTGGGAAATGGTATCTTTCATTACGGGGACAAGGGTCTGAAGCGGTGAAGTCAGTAACCGGCATAGTTAAGGAAAGGGTTCGAATTTTCTCAACAGTACGAAAAAAGTGAGCAGGGAAGCTAGAGAAGGTGTCAGTGAGTCCCAAACGAGTGAACCGCAAAACTTAGGGAAATGCCCGAAAGCGTTTTAAAGGGTGAAATCGGGAACGAGGAAATGATGGGAAAGTGCCTGAAAGTGCTAAATGAGTAAACAGAAAAACGAAGAAAAATGTTTGAAAAGAAGAAGTGAGTAACCAGGAAACTTAGAAAAATGTTCAAAACGAAGAAATCAGTAACCAGGAAAACTTAGAAAAATGATCAAAAAGAAGAAATGAGTAACCAGGAAAACTTAGAAAAATGTTTAAAAAGAAGAAATCAGTAACCAGGAAAACTTAGGAAAATGTTTAAAAAGAAGAAATCAGTAACCAGAAAAACTGCGAAAAATGTTTAAAAAGAAGAAATGAGTAACCAGAAAAACTTAGAAAAATGTTTAAAAAGAAGAAATCAGTAACCAGGAAAACTTAGAAAAATGTTTAAAAAGAAGAAATCAGTAACCAGGAAAACTTAGAAAAATGTTTAAAAAGAAGAAATCAGTAACCAGGAAAACTTAGAAAAATGTTATAAAAGAAGAAGTGAGTAACCAGAAAAACTTAGAAAAATGTTTAAAAAGAAGAAATCAGTAACCAGAAAAACTGCGAAAAATGTTTAAAAAGAAGAAATCAGTAACCAGACAAACTGCGAAGAAATCAGTAACAAAAGAAGAAATCAGTAACCAGGAAAACTTAGAAAAATGTTTAAAAAGAAGAAGTGAGTAACCAGAAAAACTTAGAAAAATGTTTAAAAAGAAGAAATCAGTAACCAGAAAAACTTAGAAAAATGTTTAAAAAGAAGAAATCAGTAACCAGAAAAACTGCGAAAAATGTTTAAAAAGAAGAAATCAGTAACCAGGAAAACTTAGAAAAATGTTTAAAAAGAAGAAATCAGTAACCAGAAAAACTGCGAAAAATGTTTAAAAAGAAGAAATCAGTAACCAGGAAAACTTAGAAAAATGTTTAAAAAGAAGAAATCAGTAACCAGAAAAACTTAGAAAAATGTTTAAAAAGAAGAAATGAGTAACCAGAAAAACTTAGAAAAATGTTTAAAAAGAAGAAATCAGTAACCAGAAAAACGGCGAAAAATGTTTAAAAAGAAGAAATCAGTAACCAGAAAAACTTAGAAAAATGTTTAAAAAGAAGAAGTGAGTAACCAGAAAAACTTAGAAAAATGTTTAAAAAGAAGAAATGAGTAACCAGAAAAACTTAGAAAAATGTTTAAAAAGAAGAAATCAGTAACCAGAAAAACTTAGAAAAATGTTTAAAAAGAAGAAATGAGTAACCAGAAAAACTTAGAAAAATGCTTAAAAAGAAGAAATCAGTAACCAGAAAAACGGCGAAAAATGTTTAAAAAGAAGAAATCAGTAACCAGAAAAACGGCGAAAAATGTTTAAAAAGAAGAAATCAGTAACCAGACAAACTGCGAAAAAATGTTTAAAAAGAAGAAATCAGTAACCAGAAAAACTGCGAAAAATGTTTAAAAAGAAGAAATCAGTAACCAGGAAAACTTAGAAAAATGTTTAAAAAGAAGAAATGAGTAACCAGGAAAACTTAGAAAAATGTTTAAAAAGAAGAAATGAGTAACCAGGAAAACTTAGAAAAATGTTTAAAAAGAAGAAATCAGTAACCAGAAAAACTTAGAAAAATGTTTAAAAAGAAGAAATCAGTAACCAGAAAAACTTAGAAAAATGTTTAAAAGAGAAGAAATGAGTAACCAGAAAAACTTAGAAAAATGTTTAAAAAGAAGAAATGAGTAACCAGAAAAACTTAGAAAAATGTTTAAAAAGAAGAAATCAGTAACCAGAAAAACGGCGAAAAATGTTTAAAAAGAAGAAGTGAGTAACCAGAAAAACTTAGAAAAATGTTTAAAAAGAAGAAATGAGTAACCAGAAAAACTTAGAAAAATGTTTAAAAAGAAGAAATCAGTAACCAGAAAAACTTAGAAAAATGTTTAAAAAGAAGAAATGAGTAACCAGAAAAACTTAGAAAAATGTTTAAAAAGAAGAAATCAGTAACCAGAAAAACGGCGAAAAATGTTTAAAAAGAAGAAATCAGTAACCAGAAAAACGGCGAAAAATGTTTAAAAAGAAGAAATCAGTAACCAGACAAACTGCGAAAAATGTTTAAAAAGAAGAAATCAGTAACCAGAAAAACTTAGAAAAATGTTTAAAAAGAAGAAATCAGTAACCAGGAAAACTTGGAAAAAAACACTTAGAAAAATTTTCAGCAAAGTGTGAAAAATATTCTAAGTGTCAGCGGAGGAAAATGCTGCAGCATCGGGAAAGATTCGCAAACTTACACCGAACATGTGCTCCGAAGTGCCGGAGGAATTGGGTGAATTGAGCCCGGCAAATGGCCAGCTGTCGTTTTGTGCCTGCAGCCCGAAAACTTTAACTTTGTCTGTCGCGGAAGTCCGGACCGAGAAAAATCCAAACGGTTTTGACCGGACCGAGTTCCAGACCGATGCAGTCAAATTTGGAATTCAGACCCATTCAGTGCCACTTGTAGTTTTTCCGCAGTGAGGTTGGCGGGGTACCCGGAGATATATGGGAACACGATTTTTAGAACAAAATGGCGGCGCGGGACCGTTCTGAAAGGCATCCGAAAAACGGTTCCACGGGCATAGCACTTTAATGACAGGTATGAGTGCATGCCGGAGAGCTCTTGGAAGTCGAATTTTTGACACTTTGTCAATTTTTTGACAGATTTGACAAACTCTTTCTGTCTGTTCTAAGAGTCAGTCAGAGACTTGTGCGGCGGTCTTTTGACACTATTGGAGGGCGGGCAAACCCCACGTTGACTCCGGCCGTCCCTCCACAGGCGCTCGTGTCCAAAATGAAGGCGAGAGACGCGAGTGGCCTGGTTCCCTTGGGTGTTGCCAAGAAGGCTGCGGGCTGACCGTTGCCTGAGCACTCCCTAAAGCCTCTTGTGATGAGAGCAGACCTCGCCTGCCGCACGACCGGCTCTGGGAGTCGTTGGGCCGCTATTTGTGAATAGTCTGGTCCTCCTCTGCCACCCGGACAAGCGCGATGGCTCTGCCGCCCTGCGGTGCTCGTCACCCAGGTTTGGGGAACACGATACTCGTAACAAAAATAAAAGGCGGCTCGGGACCTGCAGGCGAAAGGGGTCCCGTGGTGCTAAGCACGTCGACTTCGGGTCTCGGTGCAAGCCGGAGAGCTCACGGAAGTCTAAAGTTTTCGGCACGTGGTCGAATCTTTTCAAAGGCTTACCCGGCTCTTTCCGTCCATTCTGAGAGTAAGTCAGAGGCCGGTGCGGAGGTCTCTTGACAATCGGAGGGGGTGGTGGCCCTCCGCAGGCGCTCGTGTCGAAAATGAAGGCGAGAGACGCGAGTGGCCTGGTTCCCCTGGGTGTTGCCAGGAAGGCTGCGGGCTGACCCTTGCCTGAGCACTCCCTAAAGCCTCTTGTGATGAGAGCAGACCTCGCGCGCCGCACGACCGGCTCTGGGAGTCGTTGGGCCGCTATCTGTGAATAGTCTGGTCCTCCTCTGCCACCCGGCCAAGTGCGATGGCTCTGCCGCCCTGCGGTGCTCGTCACGCAGGTATGGGGCACACGATGCTCGTAACAGCAAATAAAGGCGGCTCGGGACCTGCAGGCGAAAGGGGTCCCGTGGTGCTTAGCACGTCGACTTCGGGTCTCGGTGCAAGCCGGAGAGCTCACGGAAGTCTAAAGTTTTCGGCACGTGGTCGAATCTTTTGAAAGGCTTACCCGGCTCTTTCCGTCCATTCTGAGAGTCAGTCAGAGGCCGGTGCGGCGGTCTATTGACGACCGGAGGCTCCCATGGGTGTTGCGATGAGGGTGGAGGGCACAGAACCTTGCCTTAGCACTCCCTAATAAAGCCTCTTGTGAAGAGAGCAGACCTCGCGCGCCGCACGACCGGCTCTGGGAGTCGTTGGGCCGCTATCTGTGAATAGTCGGGTCCTCCTCTGCCACCCGGCCAAGTGCGATGGCTCTGCCGCCCTGCGGTGCTCGTCACGCAGGTATGGGGCACACGATGCTCGTAACAGCAAATAAAGGCGGCTCGGGACCTGCAGGCGAAAGGGGTCCCGTGGTGCTTCGCACGTCGACTTCGGGTCTCGGTGCAAGCCGGAGAGCTCACGGAAGTCTAAAGTTTTCGGCACGTGGTCGAATCTTTTGAAAGGCTTACCCGGCTCTTTCCGTCCATTCTGAGAGTCAGTCAGAGGCCGGTGCGGCGGTCTATTGACGACCGGAGGCTCCCATGGGTGTTGCGATGAGGGTGGAGGGCACAGAACCTTGCCTTAGCACTCCCTAATAAAGCCTCTTGTGAAGAGAGCAGACCTCGCGCGCCGCACGACCGGCTCTGGGAGTCGTTGGGCCGCTATCTGTGAATAGTCGGGTCCTCCTCTGCCACCCGGCCAAGTGCGATGGCTCTGCCGCCCTGCGGTGCTCGTCACGCAGGTATGGGGCACACGATGCTCGTAACAGCAAATAAAGGCGGCTCGGGACCTGCAGGCGAAAGGGGTCCCGTGGTGCTTCGCACGTCGACTTCGGGTCTCGGTGCAAGCCGGAGAGCTCACGGAAGTCTAAAGTTTTCGGCACGTGGTCGAATCTTTTGAAAGGCTTACCCGGCTCTTTCCGTCCATTCTGAGAGTCAGTCAGAGGCCGGTGCGGCGGTCTATTGACGACCGGAGGCTCCCATGGGTGTTGCGATGAGGGTGGAGGGCACAGAACCTTGCCTTAGCACTCCCTAATAAAGCCTCTTGTGAAGAGAGCAGACCTCGCGCGCCGCACGACCGGCTCTGGGAGTCGTTGGGCCGCTATCTGTGAATAGTCGGGTCCTCCTCTGCCACCCGGCCAAGTGCGATGGCTCTGCCGCCCTGCGGTGCTCGTCACGCAGGTATGGGGCACACGATGCTCGTAACAGCAAATAAAGGCGGCTCGGGACCTGCAGGCGAAAGGGGTCCCGTGGTGCTTCGCACGTCGACTTCGGGTCTCGGTGCAAGCCGGAGAGCTCACGGAAGTCTAAAGTTTTCGGCACGTGGTCGAATCTTTTGAAAGGCTTACCCGGCTCTTTCCGTCCATTCTGAGAGTCAGTCAGAGGCCGGTGCGGCGGTCTATTGACGACCGGAGGCTCCCATGGGTGTTGCGATGAGGGTGGAGGGCACAGAACCTTGCCTTAGCACTCCCTAATAAAGCCTCTTGTGAAGAGAGCAGACCTCGCGCGCCGCACGACCGGCTCTGGGAGTCGTTGGGCCGCTATCTGTGAATAGTCGGGTCCTCCTCTGCCACCCGGCCAAGTGCGATGGCTCTGCCGCCCTGCGGTGCTCGTCACGCAGGTATGGGGCACACGATGCTCGTAACAGCAAATAAAGGCGGCTCGGGACCTGCAGGCGAAAGGGGTCCCGTGGTGCTTCGCACGTCGACTTCGGGTCTCGGTGCAAGCCGGAGAGCTCACGGAAGTCTAAAGTTTTCGGCACGTGGTCGAATCTTTTGAAAGGCTTACCCGGCTCTTTCCGTCCATTCTGAGAGTCAGTCAGAGGCCGGTGCGGCGGTCTATTGACGACCGGAGGCTCCCATGGGTGTTGCGATGAGGGTGGAGGGCACAGAACCTTGCCTTAGCACTCCCTAATAAAGCCTCTTGTGAAGAGAGCAGACCTCGCGCGCCGCACGACCGGCTCTGGGAGTCGTTGGGCCGCTATCTGTGAATAGTCTGGTC
>NW_027310482.1:20000-32500 GCF_047496795.1 Chiloscyllium punctatum
GGTTGGTATAAATCAGTAACCACTGACACTTAGAATTTTTTCGGGTCGGTACAAATCAGTAACCACTGACACTTAGAATATTTTCGGGTTGGTATAAATCAGTAACCACCGACACTTAGAATATTTTCGAGTTGGTATAAATCAGTAACCACTGACACTTAGAATTTTTTCGAGTTGGTATAAATCAGTAACCACTGACACTTAGAATATTTTCGGGTTGGTATAAATCAGTAACCACCGACACTTAGAATATTTTCGAGTTGGTATAAATCAGTAACCACTGACACTTAGAATATTTTCGACTTGGTATAAATCAGTAACCACTGACACTTAGAATATTTTCGGGTTGGTATAAATCAGTAACCACCGACACTTAGAATATTTTCGAGTTGGTATAAATCAGTAACCACCGACACTTAGAATTTTTTCGAGTTGGTATAAATCAGTAACCACTGACACTTAGAATATTTTCGGGTTGGTATAAATCAGTAACCACCGACACTTAGAATATTTTCGAGTTGGTATAAATCAGTAACCACTGACACTTAGAATTTTTTCGAGTTGGTATAAATCAGTAACCACTGACACTTAGAATATTTTCGACTTGGTATAAATCAGTAACCACTGACACTTAGAATATTTTCGGGTAGGTATAAATCAGTAACCACCGACACTTAGAATATTTTCGAGTTGGTATAAATCAGTAACCACCGACACTTAGAATTTTTTCGAGTTGGTATAAATCAGTAACCACTGACACTTAGAATTTTTTCGGGTTGGTATAAATCAGTAACCACCGACACTTAGAATATTTTCGAGTTGGTATAAATCAGTAACCACTGACACTTAGAATTTTTTCGGGTCGGTATAAATCAGTAACCACTGACACTTAGAATTTTTTCGAGTTGGTATAAATCAGTAACCACTGACACTTAGAATATTTTCGGGTTGGTATAAATCAGTAACCACTGACACTTAGAATTTTTTCGACTTGGTATAAATCAGTAACCACTGACACTTAGAATTTTTTCGGGTTGGTATAAATCAGTAACCACTGACACTTAGAATATTTTCGGGTTGGTATAAATCAGTAACCACTGACACTTAGAATTTTTTCGGGTGTTGGTATAAATCAGTAACCACCGACACTTAGAATTTTTTCGGCTCAGTAGAAATCAGTAACCAAGCGCATTTTTGAATTGGTTACTGATTTCTCCGTTCGAGTTGCGGCTGCGGTTGGCTTCAAATAGTGGTGGGGGCTTAATTATCGCCGAGGGGAGCATGTCCCGGTGGTGTGGCCGAGGATGGAGTGCCTTTTGAAGGGGGTGTTTCTGAATTTGGACCCTTTTTGAGTTGCATGGCCGGATGGGTGTGGTTTTGAAGGGTGTGTCTGTCTGGAGTGGCACCGGCGTTGGTGTGAGGCTGAGGGTGGGCGTTCGGTTCCTGGTTAGGGATAGGGAAAGGGTGAGACTTAGCTTTAGTGCTCGTGCCCCCGATTTTGGTAATGTTTGACGTCAATTTTCCAAGGAGGCGAATGCAAGGCTTCAGAGGGACTTTGAGTGTTCGGGGGCGGGGTAGCTCAGCCGGATTTGCCCCGGCGGTTCTGCGGACGGTGTTGACTTCGAGGGCGGACCGGCCCCCGTGTTCAGTCCGAATATCGTGCATTGTTAACGGCGGGAAGTGTTCCAAAAGGGAATGGGATTGAATGTGACTGCTGAAGCCGACTTTGAGACCTGTAACGCGGGTAGCTCAGCCGGATTTGACCCGGCGGTTCTGGCGACGGTCTCGCCTTCGAGGGGGGAGCGCCCCGCGTGTTCAGGCCGAATTTTGTGCATTTCCATCGGCGGGAAGAGGTCCAAACGGGAATGGGATTGAATGTGACTGCTGAAGCCGACATTGAGACCTCTAACGCGGGTAGCTCGGCAGGATTTGACCCGGCGGTTCTGCCGAAGGTCTCACCTTCGAGGGGGGAGCGTCCCGCGTGTTCAGGCCGAATATCGTGCATTGTTAACGGCGGGAAGTGTTCCAAACGTGAATGGGATTGAATGTGACTGCTGAAGCCGACATTGAGACCTCTAACGCGGGTAGCTCGGCCGGATTTGACCCGGCGGTTCTGGCGACGGTCTCGCCTTCGAGGGGGGAGCGTCCCGCGTGTTCAGGCCGAATTTTGTGCATTTCCATCGGCGGGAAGAGGTCCAAACGGGAATGGGATTGAATGTGACTGCTGAAGCCGACATTGAGACCTCTAACGCGGGTAGCTCGGCAGGATTTGACCCGGCGGTTCTGCCGAAGGTCTCACCTTCGAGGGGGGAGCGTCCCGCGTGTTCAGGCCGAATATCGTGCATTGTTAACGGCGGGAAGTGTTCCAAAAGGGAATGGGATTGAATGTGACTGCTGAAGCCGACATTGAGACCTCTAACGCGGGTAGCTCGGCCGGATTTGACCCGGCGGTTCTGGCGACGGTCTCGCCTTCGAGGGGGGAGCGTCCCGCGTGTTCAGGCCGAATTTTGTGCATTTCCATCGGCGGGAAGAGGTCCAAACGGGAATGGGATTGAATGTGACTGCTGAAGCCGACATTGAGACCTCTAACGCGGGTAGCTCGGCCGGATTTGACCCGGCGGTTCTGCCGAAGGTCTCACCTTCGAGGGGGGAGCGTCCCGCGTGTTCAGGCCGAGTTTTGTGCATTTCCATCGGCGGGAAGAGGTCCAAACGGGAATGGGATTGAATGTGACTGCTGAAGCCGACATTGAGACCTCTAACGCGGGTAGCTCGGCCGGATTTGACCCGGCGGTTCTGCCGAAGGTCTCAGCTTCGAGGGGGGAGCGCCCACCGTGTACAGGCCGATTTTCATGCATTTCCAACCGTGGGAAGGGGTCCGAAAGGGGATGGGGGTGAACGTGACTGCTCAACCCGACTTTGAGACCTCTAACGCGGGTAGCTCAGCCGGATTTGACCCGGCGGTTCTGGCGACGGTCTCGCCTTCGAGGGGGGAGCGTCCCGCGTGTTCAGGCCGAATTTTGTGCATTTCCATCGGCGGGAAGAGGTCCAAACGGGAATGGGATTGAATGTGACTGCTGAAGCCGACATTGAGACCTCTAACGCGGGTAGCTCGGCCGGATTTGACCCGGCGGTTCTGCCGAAGGTCTCACCTTCGAGGGGGGAGCGTCCCGCGTGTTCAGGCCGAATTTTGTGCATTTCCATCGGCGGGAAGAGGTCCAAACGGGAATGGGATTGAATGTGACTGCTGAAGCCGACATTGAGACCTCTAACGCGGGTAGCTCGGCCGGATTTGACCCGGCGGTTCTGCCGAAGGTCTCACCTTCGAGGGGGGAGCGCCCACCGTGTACAGGCCGATTTTCATGCATTTCCAACCGTGGGAAGGGGTCCGAAAGGGGATGGGGGTGAACGTGACTGCTCAACCCGACTTTGAGACCTGTAACGCGGGTAGCTCAGCCGGATTTGACCCGGCGGTTCTGGCGACGGTCTCGCCTTCGAGGGGGGAGCGTCCCGCGTGTTCAGGCCGAATTTTGTGCATTTCCATCGGCGGGAAGAGGTCCAAACGGGAATGGGATTGAATGTGACTGCTGAAGCCGACATTGAGACCTCTAACGCGGGTAGCTCGGCCGGATTTGACCCGGCGGTTCTGCCGAAGGTCTCACCTTCGAGGGGGGAGCGTCCCGCGTGTTCAGGCCGAATTTTGTGCATTTCCATCGGCGGGAAGAGGTCCAAACGGGAATGGGATTGAATGTGACTGCTGAAGCCGACATTGAGACCTCTAACGCGGGTAGCTCGGCCGGATTTGACCCGGCGGTTCTGCCGAAGGTCTCACCTTCGAGGGGGGAGCGCCCACCGTGTACAGGCCGATTTTCATGCATTTCCAACCGTGGGAAGGGGTCCGAAAGGGGATGGGGGTGAACGTGACTGCTCAACCCGACTTTGAGACCTGTAACGCGGGTAGCTCAGCCGGATTTGACCCGGCGGTTCTGGCGACGGTCTCGCCTTCGAGGGGGGAGCGCCCCGCGTGTTCAGGCCGAATTTTGTGCATTTCCATCGGCGGGAAGAGGTCCAAACGGGAATGGGATTGAATGTGACTGCTGAAGCCGACATTGAGACCTCTAACGCGGGTAGCTCGGCAGGATTTGACCCGGCGGTTCTGCCGAAGGTCTCACCTTCGAGGGGGGAGCGCCCACCGTGTACAGGCCGATTTTCATGCATTTCCAACCGTGGGAAGGGGGCCGAAAGGGGATGGGGGTGAATGTGACTGCTCAACCCGACTTTGAGGCATCTAACCCGGGTAGCTCAGCCGGGTTTGACCCGGCGGTTCTGCCGACTGCCTCGCCTTCGAGGGGGGAGCGTCCCCCGTGTACAGGCCGATTTTCATGCATTTCGAACCGTGGGAAGTGGCCCAAAAGGGGATGGGGGTGAATGTGACTGCTCAACCCGACTTTGGCGCTTCCGAGCCGGGTAGCCCGGCCGGGTTTGACCCGGCGGTTCTGCCGTCGGTCTCGCCTTCGAGGGCGGAGCCTCCCCCGTGTACAGGCCGATTTTCATGCATTTGCAACGGTGGGAAGTTGCCCAAAAGTCGATGGGAGTGGAATGTGACTGCTCAACCCGACTTTGAGACTTTTAAGCCGGGTAGCTCAGCCGGGTTTGACCCGGCGGTTCTGCCGACGGTCTCGCCTTCGAGGGGGGAGCCTCCCCCGTGTACAGGCCGATTTTCGTGCATTTCCAACGGTGGGAAGAGGTTCAAAAGGGGATGGGAGTGAATGTGACTGCTCAACCCGACTCTGAGGCTTCTAACCCGGGTAGCTCGGCCGGGTTTGATCCGGCGGTTCTGCCGACGGTCTCGTCTTCGAGGCCGGTGCCTCCCCCGTGTACAGGCCGATTTTCGTGCATTTCCAACGGTGGGAAGTGGTCCAAAAGGGAATGGGGGTGGACGTGTCTGCTCATACCGACTTTGAGACTTGTAAGCCGGGTAGCTCAGCCGGGTTTGACCCGGCGGTTCTGCCGACGGTCTCGCCTTCGAGGGGGGAGCCTCCCCCGTGTACAGGCCGATTTCCGTGCATTTCCAACGGTGGGAAGAGGTTCAAAAGGGGATGGGAGTGAATGTGACTGCTCAACCCGACTCTGAGGCTTCTAACCCGGGTAGCTCGGCCGGGTTTGATCCGGCGGTTCTGCCGACGGTCTCGTCTCGAGGCCGGTGCCTCCCCCGTGTACAGGCCGATTTTCGTGCATTTCCAACGGTGGAAGAGGTTCAAAAGGGGATGGGGGTGGAATGCGACTGCTCAACCCGACTCTGAGGCTTCTAACCGGGTAGCCCGGCCGGGTTTGACCCGGCGGTTCTGCCGTCGTCTCGCCTTCGAGGGCGGAGCCTCCCCCGTGTACAGGCCGATTTTCATGCATTTGCAACGGTGGGAAGTTGCCCAAAAGTCGATGGGAGTGAATGTGACTGCTCAACCCGACTTTGAGACTTTTAAGCCGGGTAGCTCAGCCGGGTTTGACCCGGCGGTTCTGCCGACGGTCTCGCCTTCGAGGGGGGAGCCTCCCCCGTGTACAGGCCGATTTTCGTGCATTTCCAACGGGTGGGAAGAGGTTCAAAAGGGATGGGAGTGAATGTGACTGCTCAACCCGACTCTGAGGCTTCTAACCCGGGTAGCTCGGCCGGGTTTGATCCGGCGGTTCTGCCGACGGTCTCGTCTTCGAGGCCGGTGCCTCCCCCGTGTACAGGCCGATTTTCGTGCATTTCCAACGGTGGGAAGTGGTCCAAAAGGGAATGGGGGTGGACGGTGTCTGCTCATACCGACTTTGAGACTTGTAAGCCGGGTAGCTCAGCCGGGTTTGTTCCGGCGGTTCTGCCGACGGTCTCGTCATCGAGGGGGGAGCCTCCCCCGTGTCCAGGCCGATTTTCATGCATTTCCAACCGTGGAAGTGGTCCAAAAGGGAATGGGGGTGAATGTGACTGCTCATACCGACTTTGAGACTTTAAGCCGGGTAGCTCAGCCGGGTTTGACCCGGCGGTTCTGCGACGGTCTCGCCTTCGAGGGGGGAGCGTCCCCCGTGTTCAGGCCGAATTTTGTGCATTTCGAACCGTGGGAAGTTGCCCAAAAGTCGATGGGAGTGAATGTGACTGCTCAACCGACTTTGAGACTTGTAAGCCGGGTAGCTCAGCCGGGTTTTGACCCGGCGGTTCTGCCGACGGTCTCGTCTTCGAGGCGGGTGCCTCCCCCGTGTACAGGCCGATTTTCATGCATTTCGTACCGTGGGAAGCGGTCCAAAAGGGGATGGGAGTGAACGTGACTGCTCATACCGACTTTGGCGCTTCCGAGCCGGGTAGCTCAGCCGGGTTTGACCCGGCGGGTCTGCCGACGGTCTCGCCTTCGAGGGGGGAGCGTCCCCCGTGTTCAGGCCGAATCTTGTGCATTTCGAACCGTGGGAAGTTGCCCAAAAGTCGATGGGAGTGAATGTGACTGCTCAACCCGACTTTGAGACTTGTAAGCCGGGTAGCTCAGCCGGGTTTGACCCGGCGGTTCTGCCGACGGTCTCGTCTTCGAGGCGGATGCACCCCGTGTACAGGCCGATTTTCGTGCATTTCCAACCGTGGGAAGTGGTCTAAAAGTCGATGGGAGTGAACGTGACTGCTCAACCCGACTCTGAGGCTTCTAACCCGGGTAGCTCGGCCGGGTTTGACCCGGCGGTTCTGCCGACGGTCTCGTCTTCGAGGCGGGTGCCTCCCCCGTGTACAGGCCGATTTTCGTGCATTTCGAACCGTGGGAAGTGGTCTAAAAGTCGATGGGAGTGAACGTGACTGCTCAACCCGACTTTGAGACTTGTAAGCCGGGTAGCTCAGCCAGGTTTGACCCGGCGGTTCTGCCGACGGTCTCGCCTTCGAGGGCGGACCCTCCCCCGTGTACAGGCCGGTTTTCGTGCATTTCGAACCGTGGGAAGTGATCCAAAAGGAATGGGGGTGAACGTGACTGCCAACCCGGCTTTGAGACTTGTAAGCCGGGTAGCTCAGCCGGGTTGGACCCGGCGGTTCTGCCGACGGTCTCGACTTCGAGGCGGGTGCCTCCCCCGTGTACAGGCCGATTTTCATGCATTTGCAACGGTGGGAAGTTGCCCAAAAGTCGATGGGAGTGAATGTGACTGCTCAACCCGACTTCGAGACTTGTAAGCGGGTAGCTCAGCCGGGTTTGACCGGCGGTTCTGCCGACGGTCTCGCCTTCGAGGGGGGAGCCTCCCCCGTGTACAGGCCGATTTTCGTGCATTTCCAACGGTGGGAAGAGGTTCAAAAGGGGATGGGAGTGAATGTGACTGCTCAACCCGACTTTGGCGCTTCCGAGCCGGTAGCTCAGCCGGGTTTGACCCGGCGGGTCTGCCGACGGTCTCGTCTTCGAGGCGGGTGCCTCCCCCGTATACAGGCCGATTTTCATGCATTTCGAACCGTGGGAAGTGGTCCAAAAGGGAATGGGGGTGGACGTGTCTGCTCATACCGACTTTGAGACTTGTTAAGCCGGGTAGCTCAGCCGGGTTTGTTCCGGCGGTTCTGCCGACGTCTCGTCTTCGAGGCGGGTGCCTCCCCCGTGTACAGGCCGATTTTCGTGCATTTCGAACCGTGGGAAGTGGTCCAAAAGGGGATGGGAGTGAATGTGACTGCTCAACCCGACTTTGGCGCTTCCGAGCCGGGTAGCTCAGCCGGGTTTGACCGGCGGGTCTGCCGACGGTCTCGTCTTCGAGGCGGGTGCCTCCCCCGTATACAGGGCCGATTTTCATGCATTTCGAACCGTGGGAAGTGGTCCAAAAGGGAATGGGGGTGGACGTGTCTGCTCATACCGACTTTGAGACTTGTAAGCCGGGTAGCTCAGCCGGGTTTGATCCTGCGGTTCTGCCGACGGTCTCGCCTTCGAGGGGGGAGCCTCCCCCGTGTTCAGTCCGATTTCCATGCATTTCCAACCGTGGGAAGTTGCCCAAAAGGGGATGGGAGTGAAATGTGACTGCTCAACCCGACTTTGGCGCTTCCGAGCCGGTTAGCACAGCCGGGTTTGACCCGGCGGTTCTGCCGACAGTCTCCTCTTCGAGGCGGGTGCCTCCCCCGTGTACAGGCCGATTTCCGTGCATTTCGAACCGTGGGAAGTGGTCCAAACGTCGATGGGAGTGAATGTGACTGCTCAACCCGACTTTGGCGCTTCCGAGCCGGGTAGCTCAGCCGGGTTTGACCCGGCGGTTCTGCCGACGGTCTCGTCTTCGAGGCGGGTGCCTCCCCCGTGTACAGGCCGATTTCATGCATTTGGAACCGTGGGAAGTGGTCCAAAAGGGAATGGGGGTGGACGTGACTGCTCATACCGACTTTGAGACTTGTAAGCCGGGTAGCTCGGCCGGGTTTGACCCGGCGGTTCTGCCGACGGTCTCGCCTTCGAGGGGGGAGCCTCCCCCGTGTTCAGTCCGATTTTCGTGCATTTCCCACGGTGGGAAATGGTATCTTTCATTACGGGGACAAGGGTCTGAAGCGGTGAAGTCAGTAACCGGCATAGTTAAGGAAAGGGTTCGAATTTTCTCAACAGTACGAAAAAAGTGAGCAGGGAAGCTAGAGAAGGTGTCAGTGAGTCCCAAACGAGTGAACCGCAAAACTTAGGGAAATGCCCGAAAGCGTTTTAAAGGGTGAAATCGGGAACGAGGAAATGATGGGAAAGTGCCTGAAAGTGCTAAATGAGTAAACAGAAAAACGAAGAAAAATGTTTGAAAAGAAGAAGTGAGTAACCAGGAAAACTTAGAAAAATGTTCAAAACGAAGAAATCAGTAACCAGGAAAACTTAGAAAAATGATCAAAAAGAAGAAATGAGTAACCAGGAAAACTTAGAAAAATGTTTAAAAGAAGAAATCAGTAACCAGGAAAACTTAGGAAAATGTTTAAAAAGAAGAAATCAGTAACCAGAAAAACTGCGAAAAATGTTTAAAAAGAAGAAATGAGTAACCAGAAAAACTTAGAAAAATGTTTAAAAAGAAGAAATCAGTAACCAGGAAAACTTAGAAAAATGTTTAAAAAGAAGAAATCAGTAACCAGGAAAACTTAGAAAAATGTTTAAAAAGAAGAAATCAGTAACCAGGAAAACTTAGAAAAATGTTATAAAAGAAGAAGTGAGTAACCAGAAAAACTTAGAAAAATGTTTAAAAAGAAGAAATCAGTAACCAGAAAAACTGCGAAAAATGTTTAAAAAGAAGAAATCAGTAACCAGACAAACTGCGAAAAATGTTTAAAAAGAAGAAATCAGTAACCAGGAAAACTTAGAAAAATGTTTAAAAAGAAGAAGTGAGTAACCAGAAAAACTTAGAAAAATGTTTAAAAAGAAGAAATCAGTAACCAGAAAAACTTAGAAAAATGTTTAAAAAGAAGAAATCAGTAACCAGAAAAACTGCGAAAAATGTTTAAAAAGAAGAAATCAGTAACCAGGAAAACTTAGAAAAATGTTTAAAAAGAAGAAATCAGTAACCAGAAAAACTGCGAAAAATGTTTAAAAAGAAGAAATCAGTAACCAGGAAAACTTAGAAAAATGTTTAAAAAGAAGAAATCAGTAACCAGAAAAACTTAGAAAAATGTTTAAAAAGAAGAAATGAGTAACCAGAAAAACTTAGAAAAATGTTTAAAAAGAAGAAATCAGTAACCAGAAAAACGGCGAAAAATGTTTAAAAAGAAGAAATCAGTAACCAGAAAAACTTAGAAAAATGTTTAAAAAGAAGAAGTGAGTAACCAGAAAAACTTAGAAAAATGTTTAAAAAGAAGAAATGAGTAACCAGAAAAACTTAGAAAAATGTTTAAAAAGAAGAAATCAGTAACCAGAAAAACTTAGAAAAATGTTTAAAAAGAAGAAATGAGTAACCAGAAAAACTTAGAAAAATGCTTAAAAAGAAGAAATCAGTAACCAGAAAAACGGCGAAAAATGTTTAAAAAGAAGAAATCAGTAACCAGAAAAACGGCGAAAAATGTTTAAAAAGAAGAAATCAGTAACCAGACAAACTGCGAAAAAATGTTTAAAAAGAAGAAATCAGTAACCAGAAAAACTGCGAAAAATGTTTAAAAAGAAGAAATCAGTAACCAGGAAAACTTAGAAAAATGTTTAAAAAGAAGAAATGAGTAACCAGGAAAACTTAGAAAAATGTTTAAAAAGAAGAAATGAGTAACCAGGAAAACTTAGAAAAATGTTTAAAAAGAAGAAATCAGTAACCAGAAAAACTTAGAAAAATGTTTAAAAAGAAGAAATCAGTAACCAGAAAAACTTAGAAAAATGTTTAAAAAGAAGAAATGAGTAACCAGAAAAACTTAGAAAAATGTTTAAAAAGAAGAAATGAGTAACCAGAAAAACTTAGAAAAATGTTTAAAAAGAAGAAATCAGTAACCAGAAAAACGGCGAAAAATGTTTAAAAAGAAGAAGTGAGTAACCAGAAAAACTTAGAAAAATGTTTAAAAAGAAGAAATGAGTAACCAGAAAAACGTTTAAAAAGAAGAAATCAGTAACCAGAAAAACTTAGAAAAATGTTTAAAAAGAAGAAATGAGTAACCAGAAAAACTTAGAAAAATGTTTAAAAAGAAGAAATCAGTAACCAGAAAAACGGCGAAAAATGTTTAAAAAGAAGAAATCAGTAACCAGAAAAACGGCGAAAAATGTTTAAAAAGAAGAAATCAGTAACCAGACAAACTGCGAAAAATGTTTAAAAAGAAGAAATCAGTAACCAGAAAAACTTAGAAAAATGTTTAAAAAGAAGAAATCAGTAACCAGGAAAACTTGGAAAAAAACACTTAGAAAAATTTTCAGCAAAGTGTGAAAAATATTCTAAGTGTCAGCGGAGGAAAATGCTGCAGCATCGGGAAAGATTCGCAAACTTACACCGAACATGTGCTCCGAAGTGCCGGAGGAATTGGGTGAATTGAGCCCGGCAAATGGCCAGCTGTCGTTTTGTGCCTGCAGCCCGAAAACTTTAACTTTGTCTGTCGCGGAAGTCCGGACCGAGAAAAATCCAAACGGTTTTGACCGGACCGAGTTCCAGACCGATGCAGTCAAATTTGGAATTCAGACCCATTCAGTGCCACTTGTAGTTTTTCCGCAGTGAGGTTGGCGGGGTACCCGGAGATATATGGGAACACGATTTTTAGAACAAAATGGCGGCGCGGGACCGTTCTGAAAGGCATCCGAAAAACGGTTCCACGGGCATAGCACTTTAATGACAGGTATGAGTGCATGCCGGAGAGCTCTTGGAAGTCGAATTTTTGACACTTTGTCAATTTTTTGACAGATTTGACAAACTCTTTCTGTCTGTTCTAAGAGTCAGTCAGAGACTTGTGCGGCGGTCTTTTGACACTATTGGAGGGCGGGCAAACCCCACGTTGACTCCGGCCGTCCCTCCACAGGCGCTCGTGTCCAAAATGAAGGCGAGAGACGCGAGTGGCCTGGTTCCCTTGGGTGTTGCCAAGAAGGCTGCGGGCTGACCGTTGCCTGAGCACTCCCTAAAGCCTCTTGTGATGAGAGCAGACCTCGCCTGCCGCACGACCGGCTCTGGGAGTCGTTGGGCCGCTATTTGTGAATAGTCTGGTCCTCCTCTGCCACCCGGACAAGCGCGATGGCTCTGCCGCCCTGCGGTGCTCGTCACCCAGGTTTGGGGAACACGATACTCGTAACAAAAATAAAAGGCGGCTCGGGACCTGCAGGCGAAAGGGGTCCCGTGGTGCTAAGCACGTCGACTTCGGGTCTCGGTGCAAGCCGGAGAGCTCACGGAAGTCTAAAGTTTTCGGCACGTGGTCGAATCTTTTCAAAGGCTTACCCGGCTCTTTCCGTCCATTCTGAGAGTAAGTCAGAGGCCGGTGCGGAGGTCTCTTGACAATCGGAGGGGGTGGTGGCCCTCCGCAGGCGCTCGTGTCGAAAATGAAGGCGAGAGACGCGAGTGGCCTGGTTCCCCTGGGTGTTGCCAGGAAGGCTGCGGGCTGACCCTTGCCTGAGCACTCCCTAAAGCCTCTTGTGATGAGAGCAGACCTCGCGCGCCGCACGACCGGCTCTGGGAGTCGTTGGGCCGCTATCTGTGAATAGTCTGGTCCTCCTCTGCCACCCGGCCAAGTGCGATGGCTCTGCCGCCCTGCGGTGCTCGTCACGCAGGTATGGGGCACACGATGCTCGTAACAGCAAATAAAGGCGGCTCGGGACCTGCAGGCGAAAGGGGTCCCGTGGTGCTTAGCACGTCGACTTCGGGTCTCGGTGCAAGCCGGAGAGCTCACGGAAGTCTAAAGTTTTCGGCACGTGGTCGAATCTTTTGAAAGGCTTACCCGGCTCTTTCCGTCCATTCTGAGAGTCAGTCAGAGGCCGGTGCGGCGGTCTATTGACGACCGGAGGCTCCCATGGGTGTTGCGATGAGGGTGGAGGGCACAGAACCTTGCCTTAGCACTCCCTAATAAAGCCTCTTGTGAAGAGAGCAGACCTCGCGCGCCGCACGACCGGCTCTGGGAGTCGTTGGGCCGCTAT